>NC_062986.1:6333298-6640439 GCF_023078275.1 Leguminivora glycinivorella | reverse complement strand
TAATAGGTACTTGTGTACCTATCAATATTTGTTTTAGTTATATTTACGTACGGTGTCGCCAAATTTTAGTACATACAATTAGTTCCGATAAAAAATCTAACTTGTAAAGAACAGTTAGGGTGTATTAAGCACGTAGTCGCAAAAAATGTCTGAAAACGAGTCTCAAAAGGGACTAAAATGGCGTACCTATAATGCGGGAAATCGTATTAAACGTGATCGTTTTAACCGGGTTCTACTGTTTAAATTTTTAATGAATCGGCGAAAGTAAGTACTTTCGCCGATTCATTAAAAGTGTCTGATAGGCACTCATCCCACCGCGAGCTAGTAAACTATGAGATATCGGCTATAAAAACGAACAAAAGATAATCACTCCCGCGTAAATAAAAGAGACACGGCGATGTTTATAGTTACTCGCCCAGAGCGGTGAGCTATCAATATCGCCGTCTCTTTTATTTGCACGGGAGTGCTTATCTTTTGTTCGTTTTTATAGCCGATAGCTCATAGCTTACTAGCTCGCGGTGGGATCAGTGCCTTAGTCATAATTTCATAAAACATCATACGGATCATAATTTTCATTTTATTTATTAAATAATAAGTATTTTAATAAGAAAAATCTAAAATAGAGCTAAAAATAAAACTTGTGTCTTGTTTTGTGCAGGTCCTAGACTGTATTTATCTAGATAACGAAGACCCAAGAGACGTAGGAAAGGAAACAACGATCAAGGTCATATTATAACTAACAGTCTAGGAAGAGTATACCTAGTACTATTATTAAAACCGCCTATGAAATTACCTTATGTAGCAAAAACGAAAACACTATCCTAGACAAAGTAATTAACAGAGATCTAATTGATGACCGTTTGACGCCAAGGATTTTGCGATCATTAAGCAAAGAGAGGAGCTATCATTAATATAAACTATCTATTATTTAATCGGTATAATTCTTTTGTACCGAGATCTTAAGAACAAAAGCCAACAAAATGTTTAAAAGACTAAGGGCCGGTTGCATCAAACCGTCTGTCACCGTTAAAGCGTTCGTTAAATTTTATTGTATGGGAAGTTCCATAGACGTCTGCTGCGTGACAATGATGTGTCTGTCAAATGTGGTTGATGCAACTGGCCCTAAGATTCGATTGCTTTTTCGTGGATGTTTTCTATGTATTTATATATTATATATATCGTTCTCTGAGTACCCACAACACAAGCCTTCTTGAGATAACCGTGGGCCTCAGTCAATCTGTGTAAGAATGTCTTATAATATTTATTTATAAATAAAGACACAATTGTCAGTCATTAACGAAAAATAGAATAATAATAGAAAAGGAATTTCGAATGACTTCCACAGATTACTTAATTACTTTTAAATTGAAATCAACGATTGTCACCTTCACTAAGCCCCTAAGTACCTATAATGTAGGCGTAAACTTACTTTCTATAGCTGCATCAATATGTGCAAACTAGTTACCCCGTTGTCGTAATGAATGGCAGATATGCATCTTCTTCTTCTTCGTCGAAACCTCATGACTGAGGGTCGTGATCACCGTAAGTGCGTCTTCACATTATCCGATCCGATATCGGATGTAGGACCGAAATACATACATACAATCACGCCTGTTTCCCAGAGGGGTAGGCAAAGATCACGGATTTCCATTTACTACGATCCTGACAAATCACTTTCGCTTCACACACTTTCATAACGTTTCTCATACACGCTCGTCGGTTTCGAGTACTTCTGACCTGGCCTTTTGCAATATTTCCCCGATTTGAACAAGAAAATTTCGCCTAGGTCTTCCACTTCCAACTGACCCATCCACTCTTTTTTCATTACTCCCACCGACCGAACCCCATACATTTAAGCCGCCATCTTTAATTTTTGCCTTTGAAATCCTACCGCAATTTGAAAACGTAAAGACCAAATGCGAAAACGCACTAAGTCGCTGTACGTTGCCCTCCACTCAGGCCGAACTTTTTCCGTTTAAAAAAAATCCTGGAGTCCAACGCGTGTGACCTTCTTGAAAGTGCTGAACCAGCGCGCGGTTACTCCGGCTCTTCTACGATGGCCGTACCAATAGGATGCTACTTCAGAATATTCACATAGGACTTCTCAATAGCATCATAACGGAACTTGTTAAAACTGTTACTATGCCCATCTACACAATTTATATGTCCTATTTCGATGCCATAAGGTGCAGTAACGGCCAATGAATGTACAGTTTTATCAAAGACATAATAACTCTGTATAGACAGATAAAGTCTACGAAAAAAACGTACCTCAGTACCATACAGAAAAAGGTACGGTGGCCTAGATGGCATTACACCTTTGGGGTAAGCTCAGCTAGATGGCGCTAATATTCATATTTGACATTTTAACACATATCAAGCTAATAATATGGGCCAAATTGTCAGAACTGAGGTTCAAAAGTTTTAAGCCTGTGTCAAGAGATGGCAGTCTATTCACTGTGATTACACATTTTACTTCGACAGTAACTCTCTATAATACTC
This sequence comes from Leguminivora glycinivorella, assembly GCF_023078275.1. Classification (NCBI taxonomy): domain Eukaryota; kingdom Metazoa; phylum Arthropoda; class Insecta; order Lepidoptera; family Tortricidae; genus Leguminivora; species Leguminivora glycinivorella. The sequence goes on along the minus strand of NC_062986.1, from coordinate 6,637,937 downwards.
GATCCTCTTTGGTTTTATCATTATCAGCCGTTTAACTTTAAGGTGTGTACCGATATGGAAAGCAAGTAGCGGTGTGGTGCGAGTACTTTTTTGCTACAACCCACTTGTTGGATTAAGGGGCCTTATTCGACTCAAACTAACTGTCGAGGTAGCATTTTAAAATCAACAGAAGATATTACTATCGTAATATGTTGGTGCTATAAAGTCTTGATTCAATCAACTGGACAATAAAAAATATTGTACCTAACAAAAATCTCCTTTACTGCTATACGGTTTATAATACAATACAAAGTTTGGTTTTTGGCGATCACACTTATCACATGTGGATCGGAAATGTCTAATTTTGACAGGTGTTTTTATTCACACCAAAGAGAATCAACACGAAACGTCAGTTTTATGAAGTCGAATAAATGAAAATGTAGTACTGGTATGTATATGGTAAATTACTAGGTCAAGTACCTCGCTAGCATAAATATCGTATTTTATTAGACATTTATACACATCTGTCAAATCTAGTCACGGATACAATACCTACTTAATTATGTTCTGTAAAGATAGAAAACCTTTGATATTAGTGGCGGTGGTGGTGGGTATAATTTGGTTATTAAATTTATATTGGTATTTAGCTTAATTTTAACATTTTATGGTTTTGATGGGACAGGGGTTTTTAAAAAAAAAAGTTCCTAAATAGATTCCACAGACATGTTCCTAAATAGATGCCGCATACGCTCTTTATCTGCATCACTTCGTTATTTGTAAAATTCTCAACCAAATGAAAGTCATCCTATTATGCTTAAGTTTTCTAGGAGAGCAGTGCCGTCATATTACAGTGCGATTAAAATCAGTTAACGATTCGGCTTTTACCCTTCGGCTTCGGCTCTTATCGGGATCGCATAAGTGCGAGCAAGATACAAATAAAACTAGAATCGTTAACTGATGTTAATCGTACCTGTACCTACTTATTTACTTCGTTCGTACTAGGGACGGCACCGTTGTACCTATAGTCTGACCAAAAAGAGTAGAAATTAAAAAGTGGCAACATTGTATTTATTGTCGTCCCTTTCAAATCAATATGTGTGAGAAAACGGGACGATACTACGATGTTGCCACTTTTTAATTCCTACTCTTTTTAACCCCCGACGCAAAAACGACGGGGTGTTATAAGTTTGACGTGTCTGTCTGTCTGTCTGTCTGTCTGTCTGTCTGTCTGTCTGTCTGTTTGTCTGTGTGTGTGTCTGTCTGTGGCACCGTAGCTCCCGAACGGGTGAACCGATTTCGAATTAGTTTTTTTTGTTTGAAAGCTGAGTTAGTCGGGAGTGTTCTTAGCCATGTTTCATGAAAATCGGTCCACTATGTCGCGGTCGGGGGTTTTTTCAAAATTTTAATTTTGTGGTTAGGTTATTGGACAGACTGTACTAGGATACCAAAGCTGTATGAAATTAAATATCATTGGGCGCATATAATCTGGAGGTAGACCTCCGTGAGTTCTGCGTCGGTGAAAGCTGAGACGAAATCGTTCTAGTCTAGACCGAGAAAAGTGACGTGATTATGGTGTTAATGGCCAAGACTCATTTTATTACTACTACGACTATTAAATTATATCGCCACAGACTTAAATGGCTTCCTGTACGTCAGCGCAGATCTCTTAGAGTTCTGTGCAGTCTTTTTTCTATTTTATTTGATCCTTCCGCTCCCAATTATCTTAAGTCCAAATTTAACTTCATGACCCCCCGTCCGGGCTGTGAACTACGTTCCTCCCGATCCCTTGTTCTTGCAGTACTTCCTCACCACAGTGGTTTCCTCTCAAATTCTTTCACTGTACAAGCTATTCGACTCTGGAATGCACTTCCCCTGACTGTAAGACAGGCCTCAAGTAAGTTAATTTTCAAACGCATGCTGCACCAGCATCTGCTGAGTGCGGCACAAGTTAATTAGTTCTCCTTCGCCCATATGCATAATATTTAAAATATATTATTTGTATGTATGTATATTTGTATTTATATTTGTGTATAAGTATACGTGTAATGATATGAACGTATTATTTATGTATTATATTGATTGTATGTAAATAATATTGATATACTTGTCAATAGTTGTCATGCTTTCTAAATTTATTTTTCTTACTGCACCCACATTCGCGAATTTCTGTTTGGCCCTATGGTTGACTGGTAGAGAAAGCCTCAAGGCATTAAGTCCGCCATTTGTACTTTTTTTTCAATTGTGCAATAAAGTTTAAATAAATAAATATATGCTATGAAAGATGATTTATTCATAGATTGGTACATCTGTATAAAAAAAACATAAAAACAACTTAAACTACTAAACTTAATCTAACACAAAATAAATATACAGTAGAACCCGCTTAAAACGACTCTGAGGGGACCCAGCCAAAAAAGCGTATTATACGGGAAATCGTATTAAACGAGAAAAAATTGTGATTTTTCATCGTAAACTTTTAATATAGTTACTTTTTCTTGGAGCATTAATGCTTTTCTTCTTATTTTTGACATCACTGAACCAAAGATGGGACAAAGAATTCAGAAATTCAACACCGACACTCAACACCGCAGCAGTGATAATGAGCGAAGCGTATGTAGGTAGGTACGAACTATCGCACTAGCCGCTGGGTTAGGACGACAAATTACAAAGTAATCTTTACGGGTGGTGGTGTCGCCAGAATCGCGTAATTAGTACAGTACAATTAGTTCCGATTATTGTCACCCGCATAAATAAAGTTGTAAAGTAATGCCGCAGTAATTATTCGTAGTAGTGATGGTTTTAGATTGAGTATTAAGCTGGGACGCGAGTCGTATTAACCGTGAAAAATTGTGTGAAAACGAGTCTCAAATTGTAGGGACCGGCGTAAAATGGCGTATAATGCGGGAAATCGTATTAAACGTGATCGTTTTAACCGGGTTCTACTGTATGTGCAAAAAAGTATTTACAAATAAAAAACAGGAGCAAGCTCGGCGCTGGATCTCGATGCTTATTCGCTGCGCAAGAAATAAACCAGCCCTCCCCCGGTCACCCGTAGCATCAATGAGACGCTTCGCCAGCTCCCTGAAAACAGAATGTGCTCCGGGTCCACAGGTCCAAGGGTCTCCACCCCAAACGGATCAATGTTATGCTTAGTCTTAATTTCTATACGTAAATATGATCATGTCGTAAATGTTTTTTTTTAGTATTCAACGCTATCAAACTGAGTGTGTTTTCACATTATCCGATCCGATATCGGATGTCGGACCGATATCCCATACATTTAAGCCGCCATCTTTGATATCCGATATCGGATCGGATAATGTGAAAACGCACTAATGCGACGCCATGATGAACATGACATTATTATTCAAATGAGGATTCTCAGCCAATTAAAATTGTTGTCCTCGTAATCGTACACAAGAATCTACGACATAGTTTCCTATTTTTTTAACAATGGTATTACATCAAATTGTGGATTTCCATTATAAAAGGCTTCAAATGCTGTTAGGAAATTTTATTAGAACTTATTCAGAAGTTCATTATTATAAGGACATTTCAGTTCTTATAAGGACCCGAAACACAACAATTGTGTATACATAATAATTATTTACCGGGTCTAACCATAACAGATGTACCCGGTGAAATTTCCATCCGATTTCTGTTTTGTCAGATTTCGGTATGTTACAAGCACAAAGGCTTCGAGTGAAACTAGAACAAAACCCATACTTTGGTTTCGGTAGGTACATTTTAACAACTAAGGTTTGAGGCCATGCAAAGCAGACTGACAGGGCCGATATGTAATTTTTATAAAGGTCCTTAAAAATAAATAAAAAAAAAAACTGTGTTTAGAAATATTTACACGGTGCACGAACTCGCATGCGATTTTGGAATATTGAGGTTACATACAATTTCGCACCATGTAAATGGGCCGTTAACGTACAATCGTACATGCTATAGGTACTGTGATTCTTTATAAACACGCCATAGTGCCTATGGTAAGTAATCTATGTAAAGGCTGCATCACACGTGCTTGTCTGTCATGTTACTCATGTTATTATGTAACTAATTGGCAGATCACCAAAGGTTACGGACTCAGTTAATTCATAGTTACGTGTGCGTGCGAGTTTTCTAGATTTCCGTGTAACTTCTAAGCAAGAAAGGCTTAGATTGAATTGTTGTATTTTACTGTAAGAGGAATTGATAAGATTTTATAAAAAGGTTTTTATCATACTGTTTTTTTAATCTAGCCTTTTGCAGGCAATACAAAACAAATCTCTTAGAGGTTAAAACTGTAAAATAATCTGCGTAAATCACAACTTTTTTAATAGATTAGTAGGTCATTTTTAAAGATTTTACCAGTTCCCAGACATTATAATAATCATATTAATGTCAACTACTGACATACAACAACGTAAAAGAACATGGCATCGATCGACTGATATTAAATTTTGTCAAAGATTATCGCCCACATTTACTCTACCTCTCATGTCATAACAGCTATTATAAATTGGAATTTATTGCATGAGATTACAGTAAACAATTTAATAAGGTTTCCAATGGCTGTTATGTATAACGGAGCAATACAGTCAGCTATATGAGGAAAGCCGAAAAAAGATCTAACTCGATCTCATTCATGTAAACAACATGTTTTTTAAATTATTAGACACATTGCCTGTCTGGAGGTTAGCGATCACCACCGCCCATGATGGACTCCAATACCTATGGCAACACTATATAATAGGAGTTGAAAGTGCATTGTCGTATTGATAAATTCAGGCTAAGCTAAAATGACAGCGACTTTGATATCTCCCGTCTTACGTCCTACCTATACAAAATGTACTGAGGAGACGTTTTTTGAATTACATTCAGGCGGCGTGGCGGAGACGTCCGTTGCGCGCCCCGAGACATGCGTCTTATGAGTGTGGATGGTCCCTTAATGTAACATATTATTGTAGACGACTGTACTATACAATATTATGGCGTATTGTGTAACAAAACCAGTTGCCGTTGCCTCACTTATTGAATACACTCGGAAGCGTTAGTCACAGTTCCTAAATCCAGTTCCCATCCGAATATGGTGCAAACTTTGCAATACAGGTAAATATACATACATACATACATACAATCACGCCTGTATCCCATAAAGGGGTAGGCAGAACACATGAAACTACTACAGCTTCAGTGCCACTCTTGGCAAATAAGGGGTTGAAAGAAAACGAAACTGTGACATTGCAGTGACAGGTTGCCAGCCTCTCGCCTACGCCACAATTTAACCCAGGTAAATATGCAGTAAAAAATATAAGGAAAATCGGGAGGCCTTTTTCATTTTTCCATAAGAGCCGGGTAACGAAATTATAATTAGGTACGTACATTCTTTCTGTTTAGGCTCCCTAATAGTAGTAGTAGTAGTAGTAGTAAACTCTTTATTGTACAATTAATAACAAAAAACACGGTAATTATAGTAAAGAACAGTACAAAGGCGAACTTATCCCTTTGAGGGATTTCTTCCAGTTAACCTTTGAGTGTAACCTTTGATAGTCTGTGTGGAAAGAGAAGTCGCAGAATTAAGGGCGGATCCAGCTTCGTACCCAGGGGGGGGGGTCACGTGGTCAATAGCCTGTTACTGTTACAATACCTGTTATATCGCTATAAGAGAAAAAGTTGTAATAAAAATGTTAGGAATCGTTTATAATCCATACTAATATTATAAATGGGAAAATGTGTGTGTGTCTGTTTGTTTGTCCGTCTTTCACGGCTAGGGATTGTAATCCGGTCTGATATCCAATCCGGCCGGATCCGGCCGGATTTTGGTCCCAATCCGGCGGATCCGGCCGGATCCGGCCGGATTGGCCTTGACGATTAATAGTACCCAAATAGTAACTTTTTTGTATGTTTTCAGCATAATATGAGAAATATGATGGTATTTTGCTTCACGATTAATAAACCAAAAGTTGAAAGCTTAGAATAAATCAACATTTTTACCAGGTAACAAGTATTTTACTAAAATAATCAGTCGCAAATAAAATTCTTTCGTTCTTTTTAAACTTTCATAGGATAACAAAATTATTTTTACTGTATTGTTTTACAGTAATACCTATAGAGCTTTTAAGATACAATTAAAAACGGACATTATTAACATTACCTGCATGCATTATATAACTATTTAAAAAAAGATAATTATGTTTTGTGTTATTTTACAGTTAACTTTTCTCACACGCAAAGAACTAAAAAAAAACTACAGTAGCTAAATTAAAGTCATCAAGAGTAATTAATTGACCTTAGTATTATTTGCTATTGCTGAAACCACAATCTTACTGGGTACCTTTTAAAAATATTCAATTTTAAGCTTTGAATAGTTTTTTTTTATGATTCTTGTAGCAATGTGCCCTCATACTTCTTATATCATGCTGAAAACGTTGTTGTTCTTGTAGTCATACGTCACCACAGAGATGCAAAGGGCCTCCTCAAGCTCGCGCAATGCCTTCCTATCTTCAGCTACCCTCGTGGTCTCGCTCCAGCTCGACCCGGTCGCTCGTAGTTCATCCTCAACGGGCCGCTTCCATGAGTTTACAGAGCGCCCGGAGCCAAGGCTCTTTTCCAGTGGCAGGCGATATCCAGCCGAAAGAAATGGTTGCGTTATTTCGTTAGAGGGAACTCTTGGAATTATGTGCTACCAATGTACTTTTTGTGTCGCGGTTTCCTCGCTAATGGGTGTTTGCTGGCATACCTATACTCAATAGGTCTTGATTTCGGGTAGAGTTTGGCCAGAAAACGCGAAAGATCGTCATCAGTGACATGTTAACGAAAAGTTTTGTCGTATGGCCCTTTGTCACTCTCCACTATTCCACATTTCGCATCCAAGCAAACAATTGCACAGATCTCACTATAGATTCAAAGACGGAAAGTTTGACGCGTCACTTGAGCACATTATTTTACTTCCAAACGGCCTAGTAATGCAAAAAAACGTACGTATTAAATTATTTTTTGACTGGAAATTAGATCGGATTGCAATCCCCTGTTGAGCTACATTCAAATGTTAGCGTAAATATTATTTTTTGCCCTATTCTAACATATTTAATTACATTACCGGATCCGGTACCGGATCCGGCGAATTTCACCGGATCCGGTAGCATGAAAAAAGCACCGGATCCGGCCGGATTACCAGATCCGCCGGACCGGATTGCAATCCCTATTCACGGCAAACCGGAGCGACGTATTGACGTGATTTTTTAAGTGGAGATAGTTGAAGGGATGGAGAGTGACATAGGCTACCTTCTGTCTCTTTCTAACGCGAGTGAAGCCGCGGGCAAAAGCTAGTATTAATATAAAACAAAATAATTAGGGTCAAAAGTACTCACGATTCTAAGTAGTGTAATTACCATACAGAATAAAATTACCCAAATCACAATATTCTCCATATAATATAATGGCAAATTAGCACACAATGTACTTTTACTCGGATCTCGTATTTGCGATTTCGCCGATCGCATTCCTGTGCGCGACGAGCGCCGTTGTGTGACACAGATCTTGAGGCCGCCGTGATAAAGGTGCGTTCACACTGGACACGGTTATCAGATCACACTGTTGTGATTTCGCACGTAGTTCCGGGGTATGATCGTGACAGCGCTATGCGCGGTGTGTGGAAATGGCGAAAAATAGAGTCAGTAGCAAAAATTTCCTAAACAGCTGAACTCTAAATTGTTTATAACTTATAATAAATAAATATATATTTACCTAAGAGAGTCAGAGACTGAGCAAAGAAGTTTAACCTATTAGGTATTGATAAGACATAAATCATATTTCATATTAAGACTATATCGGTCAGCAAAAACACCCCTTTCCCTAAAAAATTTTATAGAAATTACAGCCGATTTAAAATTAATATACTTAGGGCCACTTGCACCAACGAAAATGGAGGGTTAACCCAAGGGTTAACCCACCATTTTATATGGAATTTGACAGTTGACAGCCCACTAACCCTGAGTTAAATGGTTGGTTGGTGCAAGTGGGCCTTACCTAATTAGTCTAATTACATATGAAGAAATCACACAATTTTTTGGCCTTCCTAATTAAAATATTTTGTCCTTTTAAACTTTAGTATTGATGTCAAATAGCCGCTTAAAATTTTGAATGTCGAAAAAAATTAACATAGATTACATTGCCACTATTTCCAGTAGGTATTACCACGAATAGGTACTTCAATCAAACATTAACGTTTCTGTGGTATTTTTTTAGGATGAAAAGAAAATAAACAACAATTATTAGATACCGGTGCATGTTAAACATCAATATAACATTTGAGGAAGTCACATAACGTAACACTACGGAATTGATTATGTAGATATGATTCAATATTACTATCAAATATCGTTATTAGAATACATTTCTTTTAAACTGAAGTTTTTCCTGGCTCCAGAAACTTTCCCTAAAACAGTTCATTTTTTGTGGATGTTTGTATCCTAAGCTTAAATGCGTAAAATAGGAAAAACGAAAAACCGAACCAGTGTTTTAAAAATGACACCTATTAGGACGCTGGACGTGTATTGTACAAAGTTTTAGGTTGCATCATACCATCTGTCACCGTTAAAGCGTTCGTTAAATTTTATTGTATGGGAAGTTCCATAGACGTCTGCTGGGTGACGATGATGTGTCTGTCAAATATGGTTCATGCAACTGACCCTTGCACCCCTTGCACTAATAAATCTGATAATGACCCTGGAATTATTTAATTAGCTTTGTACAAAGACTAACCAATTTCAAAGTTCAGAAACCCTTTTAAAAGTTTCAAAGGAAAGTGAATGAAAATATTTGCTCACAACTAAACAAACTCGTCGTAGTCTAGTAAACACAAGACTTTGTTTATTTTAATCTGTGGTCACTGAGGTAATTTAAATGTTTTACTTGACCGCAAAACTATCTCTCCTTCAGACCAAGCGATTCTAGTACTTATTCCGGTGGTGTAAGAGCGTTTACAAGCTGTTCAGTTGGGTATTTTATTGTTGTGGCTTCTTCAAGCCAGCCAGTTGTAAAAATGTGCGGAAGTTATATGCTGCCTCTTTCGTAATGTTCTTTTTTTAATTTTCATAGTCTATGGTCGCTGCTTTGTTTATTTTTGCATAAGTATCGTTCGTTGTGAATCCTTGGTTTTTTTATCCACTATGTTTATAATGAGTATTTTCATTTTAAAACAATTAAGAAAATTATGTTATGTTGAAAGTTGGCAATGCTATTGAATAATATAGGTACCTAGTACGTAAGTACAACGATTTTAAATATAGTTAAGTAATAAAATTTTGTGTCATATGTTAATATTGTGGCTTACTTATACTTGTCTGCACTTTAACGAAAATAAATAATAAAGTTTTACTAAGTTAAATTAATTCCATACCATAATACATATTTATTTTAATGATTCAAGTATTCCGTATAAACATTATGTTATTAAGAAACAATAACATTAGTCTTATAAATTAAATATTAAACACATTGACATTTTAAAACAAATCAATTCCGCATTTGCGTCAGATTTAGGACTATTATTCTTCTTCTTCTACTATTATTGTATTTTTTAATATTTTATGCGCATAGATAATATAGATAATACATCTAAAATGGTTTGTTTGTGACGACTTCGTCTCTGTGATTTATTTTCCAGTACCACACCTTGAAAGTTTATTTTGAGCAGTCTTAATCATAGAAAATTCAAATAAGGCACCAGCAAGATTGGTAAACACCTATTTATATGCTGAAAGGATCACAAATATGTGGCTTCATACACCATAGACGATGGAGATAGTTGAAGGGATGGAGAGTGACATGGGCTACTTTTTCTCTCTTTCTAACGCGAGCGAAGCCGCGGGCAAAAGCTAGTATGATATCAAGCTTACACACTGAATAGTGAAAAAAGTATCCTTAGATAAAGTTCTATACTTACTGGTTCAGATGCATACTGAGCGCATTATGAATTTTATGGTGCCCTATTGATATTCCGAAATAAAATACGCCGATTTTCGGTACGCCGACAACGATTCGCCGACGTCTTTTTTGGCCGAATAACGATTGGAAGATTCTCATTTCGCATAATATTCGTTCGTAAACGGAGTCGGTAAGCAGAAATTTGATACGCCGATTTACTTTTCGACGAATAATCATTTAGGAATTGTAAAAATTGGCCGACAAAAAATTGGTCGAAACACAATAGGGCGAGTGCTCATTTGGTATTTTTTTTTTGGTGAGTTGGCTGGAACTTGCGTACAAAGTTTTCTGCGGATTCAAAAATCTAGTTGTTAGATCGTTTATAAGAGTAACTCACATTTGATTCATTTACTTATTTATATTAATCATCATGTTCTGATTCTAAGGATTAATTTTAGTAAATTATGTATTGTTGTTTTCAACTCACCAAATTTTTACTTTTAAAATATATATTGTTTGTTTAAGAAGGCTACCTAATGATTCTCCGACAATTTTTTAGCCGATTATTGATTCGCCGACAATGATTCGCCGAATGCCATTTAGCCGAATAATCAAACTATCGCTGTCACTTTTGGTCGAATAACGTTACGTAGAATCTTGATTCGCATACAGTTCAGTTCGCTTCTGTGCAAATTATCCGAACTATTATTGGACATTTTACATTTAGCAAAGTAATATTTTCGTTTAGGCCACGTTTAGTCGAATAGGTGGCCTAAACGAAAATATTACTTTGCTAAATGAAAAATGTCCAATATTAGTTCGGATAATTTGCACAGAAGCGAACTGAACTGTATGCGAACCAAGATTCTACGTAACGTTATTCGTTCAAAAGTGGCAGCGATAGTTTGATTATTCGGCTAAATGGCATTCGGCGAATCGTTGTCGGCGAATCAATAATCGGCTAAAAAATTGTCGGAGAATCATTAGGTAGCCGAATTTTATCACAAGGCGAGCCTCATTTAAGAGACAAAGACTGCTATACGGAAGAGTTTGACAAAAGAACGTCAGCGCAATTGTCTATGCATAACGTGTGCAAACCATAACTAACTAGACAAATTGTATAATGTGACTTCTGACATCGGAAATGATGGTTATTTGACATTTGTATCGAACTAGGTGGCCATATAAGAGGAGGGGGCCCCTCACGGGCCCCTCCTCTTATATGGCCACCTAGTCTCTATTCCTCAAAACTGAAAGGTGATGGTTATTTGACATTTGTATCGAACTAGGTGGCCATATAAGAGGAGGGGGCCCCTCACGGGCCCCTCCTCTTATATGGCCACCTAGTCTCTATTCCTCAAAACTGAAAGTTACAAGTTACAAGCGGAAGCTTTCCAACTTGTGATATTAGACATTGACAACCACTTGTAAATTGTAAGTTGTAGCTTCGAGAAATGGGCTGTTGATTTTTTTTCTCAGCCTATTGGAGAGTCCCACTGCTGGGCATTTGGACAAAGGCCTCTACCCTGGCTCTCCATAATTCACGATGCTCCGTTATTTCTCTCATTTTCTCACTCGCGGCAAAATAGTGATAGAGATTCTACGTCCTATTTTTCGTCAGATTATCCATTAACCTATAATATTTGACTAAGCTAAAAACTATTGAACAAATATAATATTATTCTTTACAAAATAATCACGTTCCAAATAGATTAAAAACAACACTAAAAAATAGTCATAATTTGAGGAATCACACTCAATAGATCGCACGATGAATACACAACAACTTGCGGTTGGTTCCCGAGACCTTTATCTGACGAAATACAAATAAATGTGACTTTCCAACTCAGAAGATCTCTTACACTTGCATCAAAGAGTATTTTATGAGAATTACTGTTAGAATTTCAGACGGACCTCTTTGCAGGAACCTGACCTAACATACAATAGGTACTTACATATAACTCACCACCACCAGATAGGCAATATCTGCGGTACAAACTTACGAAGATGTCCTAAAGCGCATGGTATATTGTGTAAGTCAGGGAGGACCTTGCAACTCGGATATCCGACTGGCTAACTGCGGTCAACACTGGTCTTAATGACTTCGAAAGATCACTCCTCGAAGATCTTAATTTACTGAATAGGACGTCATTATTATCATCATGAGTCACCACAAAATATGTACAAGCATCGCGATCCAACGCGGCAATGGCCTTCTGGGCTCTACCATCCGGCGCCGAGCTTGCTCCTTTTTTTATTTGTACCTAAATATTTTTATGTACATATATTTATTCGGTAATAGATTAAATTTACTCGTTTAAGTTCTTTTATGTTTTTATACAACACATGTACAATCCCCGTGTAGCCGAATGGCATTTCTCCGACGCCAAACGAAAGCGATACGCCGCTGGCTCTGTCGCGCCAATACGCAAGCGCGATAGAGATAGATATCTGTAGGCCTAGCACATGATGGCCGCGGGCGTATGTCGCCGCGAGATAGATGACACGTCTTTGTCTAATTGTATTAATGACATAAGGACAGGTAGTCTATCTCGCGGCGACATACTCCCGCGGCCATCATGTGCTAGGCCTGCTACTAGCGCTTCGTTTCGTGAGCGTTTCGTGAGCGATTGTGCCATTCGGCTAGCCACCCTGATTTTATTAATAAACCATCCACAAATAAAGCCTTTCAACTAAGAGCAACCGGTCCCTCGTATCTCTAGCAAGGTCCTCTGGACTCCCTTCGATAACTAATATACAGTATAATTTAAAAAGTACTTTATTGTACTTGAACCGCAATGTTTCTTGTCTGCTGGAGAGCCACAAATATCTATTTGCGGTTTTCTGCGTGTATACCAGTATTGATGACAATGCATTCATAGATAGGCCATTGTGTTCAATAAGTTATAATGCTGTTAAAGTTGATTTTATGTCATTAGTCATTATTGATTGTCTTTACGAACCGATGGGTTCCTAAAGTTTTGAAATTGTGTAGCTATTCATTGACAACACTAAAGTAAAATAACTAATTAAAGTAATAGAAATAGATACATAAATAAATTTATTTCGTTGTAAACGATTTCATTCATTCACTCTTTCTCAAATTCTAATAATTATCTGTGTTCACATTACACACACAGATAATTATTATAATTTTAATTTTTTGCCCGTGTGGTGACGGGTTAAGAATTTCACCACCCCCTTTCTTCCCGTGGGTGTCGTAGAAGTCGACTGTGGGATACGGGTTAAATTGTGGCGTAGGCGAGAGGCTGGCAACCTGTCACTGCATGTCACAATTTTCGTTTTTTTTTCAACCCCTTTTTGCCAAGAGTCGCACTGAAACTTGAGTAGTTCATGTGCTCTGCCTACCCCTTTATGGGATACAGCCGATACAGGCGTGATGGTACGTTGTATGTATATGTATGTAATTTTTAAAACCGTTGCAAAAAAAATGTATCGTTAGTTAGTAGTCTTAGAAAAATACAGTAACATAATTGAGCATCAACGCAAATGGTAAAATACCTAAAAAAAAAACAATTGTTGTACACGAACTACATTACACATAATACAAAATCAAGTCCGAAAATCGGTAGTTAAATGTTTAAACGTACGCAATTATGTTTTTTTAGCATTTACTATCCTAATGGTGATTTACTGTATTTTATTGTTTTTTTAAGAACATTTTTTGCTCTATAAGGCACAGAAATCTTCGATTTTTTGTTTTTGTTATTTTCATTACACTTACCTATAACGTTTAACATTTTTTTTAAGACTAATCGTGATGAGAATGTTGTGATGTCAGCAGTTCTCGAAAAGTTTGTACAAAAATTAAGGGAAAAGTTAAATTTGTTTTTATTAATTCCTATTTTGTTACCAAGATTTTGTTGATGAATTGAGATTTTATTAAGTTTTATTTCGTCATTGAGGTTCTCTAGTATCTATATTTTCTTAATTATAACAATTATCGTGTATATATCTTACGAAAGTCGAATTATATTACTAAATGTTGGTAACAAAATAGGATCAATTAAAATTTGCTGACGTGGCATTGTACAAAGTTGACGGGAATTGCTGATGTAATAATTCAATTGATTTTTTTTGTATTATCTATGGTACTTATGCATGGTTACTTAATATGGACATAGACATTAGACATAAACAATGGATATATTGTAAATGTTCACACAATCGCCAGTTACCACGCTTACTTGATTATATAGAGATTGAAGAGGTTATTACTTGCCAATTGTTTTTATAACAATACCTATAATACACGTAATAAATAATGTCTGTAACGCTTGTGTGATACATATGTCAATAATTATCACGTACATTAAACGAAAGTTGTATAATGTGAGACAGCGTCTATTTTTTATGTTTTTTATTTACTGTGTATATGTAGTCTGCTAGTCAGGACCAAATATGTATGACTGATTAGTTTTTTTAAAAGCAATCTCGATATTTATAGTTATACTATCAATCTCGATATTTATAGTTATACTATAAATGTCGAGATTTAGAACGGAACTGACCCAACTCAACGATTTAATTTACCGTTAGATCGGTATCGTACTAAAGATGCGAGTTATATGTATACTAACATCGCAAACGTTCAAGAAACAGTCTATCCTGGCAGGCAATTATGGTCGCGCGATAAATGATAAAACATCTGGCCGTCCCTATCGCACTTACTAATAGTGCGATAGGGACGGCCTGATATTTTATCGTCTATCGCGCGACCATGCTACCCGTGCTGATTTACCTTTTTATCGTGCCAATATTTGCGTCCACGCTGGACAAAAAGTTGAAAGTCAAAGACAATATATTAGTTAATAGTCCGTTGCTTCTGGAAAGTTATGTATGAAAATGTTGGCATAATTAATGGAAGATTTTTTTTGATTGGGATATGTACATTACAGGCCGAAGTTATTTTTCATCAACCCTCCCCATCCCTCCCCCCTCTGCGTTACCCCTCTTCCCCCACTTAAATAGCCGAAAATGCGGTTTTTCGCGATTTCTGACTAAACCATTGTAGATACAGAAAAAGCGTGTAGGAAAAAAGTAATCCTTGATAAATTTACTACAAATCGTTCATTGACACTTTGGTTCTAGCACTTATACGTTTCGCGTGATCCATCACGAAAGTTGGTCCTTTACTGCAATTTTCTTTAGTGAATGTTAAGTTTTCTCCCAAATTGCTTACGAAATCTGTTTGATATTACTAAAATATTATAAACTGAAAATGAATTTCAGGGGGAAAAATCACTACCATGGGTGGGACTTGAACTCACGGCTACTGGATTGATACTCCAGGGCTCTACCAACAGCTACCAAAAGCTCATCCTCAGTCATAGATACACTATATAGATCAATGGTACTCCTAGCGACTACTACCGTGAAAATATTACGTCTTAAATAGTTACTGGAATTCCAAGACATATTGGAAATTCCACCCATGGTAGTGATTTTTCCCCCTTAATTTTATTTTAGTCATGAGTTACAATATTTTAGTTATATCAAACAAATTTCGACGATTTCGTATGCATTTTTGGCGAAAACTTAACATTCACTAAAGAAGATTGCAGTAAAGGACCAACTTTCGTGACGGATCACGCGTAAACTATAAGTGCTAGAACCAAAGTGTTAATGAATGATTTGTAGTAAGGGGTGACGCAGAGGAGGGAGGAGTGGGGAGGGTTGATGAAAAATAACTTCGGTCTATAATGTACATATTTCAATTTAAAAAAACCTTCCATTAATTATGCCGTAATTTTAGCTAATTTCCCCCTGCTATAAGAGGATATGGTAGCGAAAATGCTAAAATGGAAAGGAGCCCCCCTCTCAACTTGGGAATTTTAGTTAAATATAAAAGTGTTATTAACTAGATTTATCGAAAAAAAATTGTCCATTAAGAACAACTCAGTCAAAAGATATTTCAAAAAAATCTTTAAAATCGAGGTTCCGCTCTCGACTCTTTCCTCCTTCAAAACTTAATCAATCGGAACGAAATTTGAGAATCTGAATAACAATGAAATAATCTATGTCGGACCGTTTAGCTTTTTTGGTTAATTGTTACCAATCTTGAGTATCACACCTTTTTTTGCGCCACAATGAAAAAGACCGTTTTTGGAAATTTTTGATTGGCTCTAGAGTCTTTAAAAAGCAGAATATCAAAAAAATCAAAACGGTCCGACACAGATAAAAATAATAACAATCTGTGTTGAAGAAATCATTGCTCTATCTTCAAAAACCAGGGAGGAAATAGTCGAGAGCGTTTGTATGGAGAATTGACCCCTACCGTATCGTCTTAAGTATATCTTGTTTGTTGTAAAGCTTCTTTTTATGTCAAAAACACCAATTCCTGGCCCAAAATAAACTTAAAGAATTGACAAATGTTCAACAATACCGTTCAGTGTTGTCATGGATGTAAACAAATGAATCAGTGCGCGTGCGCACTCGGAAATGTTCCACATGCGTTGCCGTGTGCGCATACGAGTATGGAATATAAAACACCGATTACCTACTTATTTACAACGCATCATCTCTATTATAAGATGCAGTAGTTTATAAACAGCTTTACAATATGATTGTCCAATTAAAACTATTGTAACTATTGTAGGTAAAGTATTCAAGTGTAGTATATCTGTGTATCTATTGTAGTTAGTTAAGGAAGACCGGTGTCACTTTATTCTGGATTAAAATACATATT
Source organism: Leguminivora glycinivorella (assembly GCF_023078275.1). Taxonomy (NCBI): domain Eukaryota; kingdom Metazoa; phylum Arthropoda; class Insecta; order Lepidoptera; family Tortricidae; genus Leguminivora; species Leguminivora glycinivorella. The sequence goes on along the minus strand of NC_062986.1, from coordinate 6,621,334 downwards.
AATGTACATAAGTAACTGCAATCTACTTAAATCTGCAGCTTATCTCAGTACGTTACTTATGTACTGCAGAAGTGACTGCATACGTACGGTCAATCAATTTGAATCATAGGTCTCTAGGACCCTGTTTTATTGACATCGTGCTTTATTTGTCATGAAAGTCACTTTGACGTTTACTGTGAAAAGGTTCTACAGTGGCCCAGGATTCAAATTAGTTGACTGTACATATCTACATATCTAAATTACATATACGTAGGTATCAGTAGGTACATATAAGAAAATTGTAATAGAATATTGATATATTGATTTTATTGGATACAAAAAGTCAGTTTGAAGATTTTGAAGCACAATTTAAAAATTGGTCAGTATTATCCTTATTAATTGGCACAAGTAAGTTACGATGGCTATGGCTTTGCTTTGTTGCCTAAAAAATCACAAAATTAAAATTTTGAAAAATCTCCCAACATAGTGGACCGATTTTCATGAAACATGGGTAAGAAACACTCCCGACTAAATCTAAATCGGTTCATCCGTTCGGGAGCTATGATGCCACAGACAGACACACACACAGACAGATAGACAGACAGACAGACACGTCAACCTTATAACACCCCGTCGTTTTTGCGTCGGCGGTTAAAAAATAGAACAAAATAACAGATGTCATAAAATGCTCGAGCTACGAAAAATAAACAGAAAGTGAGAAGAAAATCATTAATTTGTTTACGTAAAATTGGTAATAAACCTAAAATCCACAATAAAAGTTCACCTCCCTTAACTATGATGCAAAATGCGGTCGAAATATCTGCTGTCATGGCGATTAGTCATTGCTACCGTTGTGAACTGAACCCACGTGGTCTTGCCCCATCCTGACCTTTGGATGTTATAACAAATTAATCAGTAACAAAACAACATGACACACATATGGCAACCGTGACCAGAAACCTTACATAACTAGGAGGCCAATTTTGCTTTAACAATTTGGTAGGATATTTGATGTTATTTCGATACGACCTTTTTTTTTCTTAGCCTATTGGAGTGTCCCACTGCTGGGCAAAGGCCTCTCCCCTGGCTCTCCATAATTCCCGATTCTCCGTTACTTCCGGCCAGTTGTTTAGGAAGTCGTCAAGGTCGTCCCGCCATCTTTGCCTTGGCCTGCCCCGCCCACGCTTTTTCGTCGATACGACCTTAAGTTAGGAAAATGTCAGGAGATTTCTATTATTTCATGTGAATTTACAAAAATTTTCAGGTACCTAAACGAATAATTTTTTTCTGACACAAAAGGTAAAAAAATGTGCGTGGAGTTCCTCCGCGCGCAAGAAGTGAAACTTCGTGATGTGAAAATGAAAATAGGAAGAGGTATTTCAAAATTCGAGTTGGCATCACTGAGCGTTAAACGTTTAACAATGTCAATGAGCCACAGTTTCACTTCAAAAATAGAAAAAATCAATACCTTAAAATGCAGAGTACCTACTATATTAGCTTGGTTCTTCCAGTAATCAGCCCATCATTCATCACATACCTTCGCGCATCGATAACTGCATATGAGATGACTTAGAAGTGCCGAAATTTTGAAACGTAATAAATACAAAAGTCTTGGCAAAGAATACCATTTTGTACCTTTTGGCGTAGAAACTCTAGGTCCATGGGGTCCCAGCGCGAACATTCGAGCAAGTTGTTCACAGAAATCGCAAAGCGTCTGGTTGAGGTAACTGGTGACCGAAGAGCTGGCGACTTCCTCGCACAACGTACACACAACGTATCCTACTGAGGGACCGATTGGCTATGCAACTGGGATCTTGATTACACACTCTAATTACATTTTCATGAGGACCTATGAGAATCAGCAGCGGTTTTCGCTGATTGTTTTAGCACAGTCAATATAGTCATGTGCCTTTTCAGGGAAAATTGTGAAGAGTTTATCCTGTCATAGTCAACAGGAAATAATCACTAGTTTAGTAGCCATATTAAAACAAAACATTTTTTTTTTTAATTGAAAAACCATACCAAATTTGAAAAACAGAAATGACCTCTCAGTGAATACCTAATTTATTCAGAGTAATATGACAATTATAAATTACTAGATGACCACAGATTAACCGACAATGCTGGCAAATTAACCTCTGTGGTCGCAACTCGCAATACTATGTTATGATAGGCGTCTTTGAGCAGATTTCCTCATCTTGTTTATTATAATTGTTACGAGCAATTTGTTACACTGGTTATAATTTTAATTGTTTGTCTGCGTGTGTATTGAACGCATCCCTATCCTATCCTATCCCCCTATCCCTATCCCTATCCCTATCCTATCCCCTATCCTATCCTATCCTATCCCTATCCCTATCCTATCCTATCCTATCCCTATCCTATCCCTATCCTATCTATCCTATCCCTATCCTATCCCTATCCTATCCTATCCTATCCTATCCTATCCTATCCTATCCCTATCCTATCCCTATCCTATCCCTATCCTATCCCTATCCTATCCTATCCTATCCCTATCCCTATCCTATCCTATCCTATCCTATCCTATCCCTATCCTATCCTATCCTATCCTATCCCTATCCCTATCCTATCCTATCCTATCCTATCCTATCCTATCCTATCCTATCCTATCCTATCCTATCCTATCCTATCCTATCCTATCCTATCCCTATCCTATCCTATCCTATCCTATCCTATCCTATCCTATCCTATCCTATCCTATCCTATCCTATCCTATCCTATCCCTATCCCTATCCCTATCCTATCCTATCCTATCCTATCCCTATCCTATCCTATCCCTATCCCTATCCTATCCTATCCTATCCCTATCCTATCCTATCTATCCCTATCCCTATCCCTATCCCTATCCCTATCCCTATCCTATCCCTATCCCTATCCTATCCCTATCCCCTATCCCCCTATCCCTATCCCTATCCCTATCCCTATCCCCTATCCCTATCCCTATCCCTATCCCCTAGGTTAATGGTAGGATTTAAAATAAGTGCCCCTGCCCCTGCCCCTTGTAAATGTCCCTGTCCCTGTCCCTGTCCCTGTCCCTGTCCCTGTCCCTGTCCCTGTCCCTGTCCCTGTCCCTGTCCCTGTCCCTGTCCCTGTCCCTGTCCCTGTCCCTGTCCCTGTCCCTGTCCCTGTCCCTGTCCCTGTCCCTGTCCCTGTCCCTGTCCCTGTCCCTGTCCCTGTCCCTGTCCCTGTCCCTGTCCCTGTCCCTGTCCCTGTCAAATTATCATGCTAGGAGGTGAACTTTGAAAAATCCTTTCTTAGTGGTCCTCTAAGGAACTTCCGTGTCAATTTGAAATCTCTTGAACCAGAAGTAAAGATAAAAACTAAACCTATACTTATGGCTATTTTGGATATTTTAACCCCATTGCACAACAACAGGGGAGAAAATTTCTTTTCCACTTCATTAGATTTTAAAATCGTTGTATTTATCGTGTTCAGCGACCCGATAAACCATAAAAACGTCCTATGAAGTTTCGAATAAAATAGTCAAACTAATCTTCTTCCCCATACAAACTTTGAACCCCCATTTCACCCTTTTAAGAGAAGAATTTTGAAAAATCCTTTCTTAGTGCTCCTCTACGCCATATAAGGAACCTATGTGCCAAATTTGAAATCTCGAGGACCAGCGGTTTCGGCTGTGTGTTGATATATTATGTCAGTTAGTCAGTTTCTTCTTTTATATATTTTTTGATATTTAAACCCCATTGCACTACAACAGGGGAGAAGGTATTTCACTTCCGCTTCGTTAGATTTTAAAAACGTTGTATTTATCGTGATCAGCGACCCGATAAACCGTAAAAACAATACCCATATTAGTTTTTTGACTTTATCACCCCCTTTTCACCCTTTTAGGGTTTAGATTTTCAAAAAAACCTGAAACACGTCTTTAGTCATATGTTTTTAGGTTCTCTCCTATGAAGTTTCGAATAAAACAGTGAAACTAACATTGTTTCCCCATACAAACTTTGAACCCCCATTTGACCCCCTTAGGAGACAAATTTTGAAAAATCCTTTCTTAGTACTCTTCTACACTATACAAGGAACCTACGTGCCAAATTTGACATCTCTAGGACCAGCTGTTTCGGCTGTGCGTTGATATGTTAGTCAGTCAGTCAATATCTTCTTTTATATATTTTTTTGATATTTAAACCCCATTGCACCGGAACAGGGGAGAAGGTATTTCACTTCCGCCTCGTTAGATTTTAAAAACGTTGTATTTATCGTGATCAGCGACCCGATAAACCATATAAACGATACCCATATTGATTTTTTTACTTTATCACCCCCTTTTCACCCTTTTAGGGGTTAAATTTTCAAAAAACCTGAAACACGTATTCAGTCATATGTCTTAAGGAATCTTCCTGTGAAGTTTCGAATAAAATAATCAAACTAATCTTGTTTCCCCATACAAACTTTGAACCCCCATTTGACCCCCTTAGGAGGTGAATTTTGGAAAATCCTTTCTTAGTGCTCCTCTACACCATATAAGGAACCTACGTGCCAAATTTGAAATCTCTAGGACCAGCGGTTTCGGCTGTGCGTTGATATGTCAGTCAGTCAGTCAGTCAGTCAGTCAGTCAGTCAGTCAGTCAGCTTCTTCTTTTATATATTTAGATAGGCGTCTTTGAGCAGATTTCCTCATCTTGTTTATTATAATTGTTACGAGCAATTTGTTACACTGGTTATAATTTTAATTGTTTGTCTGCGTGTGTATTAAACGTTCAGCCGGCGTATCATGCTTCTAATTTTATCACTTATCCACGTGGATAAGACATCTGTCACTCTCACACTGACATACTTGCCAAAGCGTGACAGATGTCTTATCCACGTGGATAAGTGATAAAATTAGAAGCATGATACGCCGGCACGTTAATGGTAGGATTTAAAATAAGTAATTTTAAATGCAAAAGTCTACTCATATTATTAAATTAAAACGGGACTTAATCGCGTAAAACTTACGTTTTATATTTAACCCGACGTTTCGGACATGACATTACGTCCGTGGTCACGGGTAGACTGGCTGGGAGTTGTATCAACATCTTCTAGCTGTACGAGTTTATCGAACTACCCGCACTTGATTGTCACCAGTCACTTTTACGCTAGGGTTGCCACTCTGCCTACATACAACACTCACGACATCCAATGGTATGGGACGGGAAGTTTTCTCACGTTTACACTTGCCAATCACTGGATTCCACGAAGATGAAATCCCTTGCCCTTCATTTTGATTGAAATTACGATGTTTCCTGATTTCAATCGCTTCACGTACTTTCCTGCTATAGTAAAGACGTTCAGTTGAAAGGACTTTGGGATTATGCAGTTCAATCCAGTGGTTCGGTCCTGACTCTAGCAAATGCTCGGCAACCGCAGACTTATTTATTTGTCGTTTTTTGACCGCCGCGATATGTTCTTTGACCCTTTCCGCTATCTACTCATCTCATTCCTTTTATCTTGTCTTGCCTGTATATAATATACTGTATTAATAGTTATATTTCCTTCTGCATAATTTCAAACTATATTATTATGTTAATTAGTTAAATAGTGTTAGTAGTAATTGAAAATATTTAAACAATTAGGTACCAAACCAAGACATAACATAGTGGAGAAGATTGGGTCGGAGAGCGGACCCTTGCACGAGTCTGAAAGAAATGCTAGGTTTAAGAACAAGAATAATTTAACCAATTTAAAACGGAATTTGATTTTGATCTTCATTATGAGTAGACAAACAAGATAAATACTTATACAAGCTTAACAGTATTCGCATTCCAAAAACTAAACGGTTTATATGTACACAACCGAATCCTTCTACTTAAGCAAAATTCAAAACCTTGTCGAAAACATTATACAACATAAATACATAATAATGATTAGTTAAGTTATTCTGCTGCTTGGAGGCGGCGAGAATTAAGTTGATTAAGACGCAACATGAACTAAATATCTAGTTGAAAGGAGCCAATATGGGAATTATATTTAAATAAACCCATTTTCTAAAAAAGAAATAGTGCGATAAAGTAGGTACAACTTGGGGAAAATATTTGCAAAAAAATTCTAAAATCCAGGTTCCGTTCTCACTATTTCCTCGTCCAAAATCATGATGATGAAAGTTTCTCTAAAACGCCTCGTTTTCGGACTAATCAATTTGTTTTAGCCATGTTTTAAGGACGCTGGCGCATGAAAAAACAAAAATAACAAAATTGTCGGAGTCCGAGTCCGACACATACGAGATAATCCGTATTGAAAAAAATATTGTTCTAACTTCAATTGCGTGGAGAAATTACCACTCCTTTTGCGTCTTAAGTAAGAATTTCTGAGCCGGTTTGCATGATAAAGTAAAGATTTAATTCATAGCAAGGACTTCAGCTTGGCTTCTAGGTCATAGCTGTACAATTATCACGATATTCACGATTGTTTTGATTTGTAAAGGATATTTGCTTATCTTTTATAATAGTGTTTGTCTACGGATGAAAAATTATAAAAAATACTGACAAAAACAATATCTGAACTTATTCATATTTTATACACACCAAATTATATAACATAATTACTTAGTCGTCTAGTGTAATGCATATACGGGGTGAATAGGTCATATCTCATACTAAGCATTTAAGCAACTTTTACTATGAAGTTTGCGCCGAGATCGTGAAAATCGGCTTTAATTTTCATACTCACATTTTGGTATGTTCTAGTGGCCAGTCAATTTTTATTTTGTGATTTCGGTGTTGGTCCCATAGTAAAAGTTATCCAGTGTGGCCTATATGTTCACCTTATCACAGATATGACTAAGTGAACATCCTGTAGGTATTTTCACACAATCCACAGCCCTCAGTGCTCATATAAAAAGAGTTATAAGTAACTCCTATTAACCTTCCATTTTGTCCACAGAAATACTCCCAGAAGCGCTTCGGACGAAATGCATCCGATGCACAGAAAACCAGAAGCAAACAGCAGTGAAAGTGATCAAGCGAGTGAAAGCCGATTATCCTGAGGACTGGCAGAAACTAGCTTCGAGATGGGACCCCACTGGAGACTTTACTAGATACTTCGAAGAGGTGTTGACTAGAGACCACTTCAATACTATTCCTAACGGTAAATATCTGACAACGTGACAGTGAGACTATTTGGCAATATACGTACAAGTGGGGATAGGGAGAGATACGAGTACTACCTTCGCAGATTTCTAATTCTCTTTGTTCATATAAAAGTAAAAGCTATATTTACTTATGCCAGCAAGCGCACCAGTATACCTACTTATATTAACCTCCTGGGGTTCAATGTCCTAATACTAGGACAAAATACCTACGATGAAATTTTAATCTGGGTCAAAGAGAATTGAGTTGCTTTTGTTTTGATTCGTTTGATTTTTAAACAAAAGAAATTCAGCCCTGTTTTCTAGTACCATTGTTTTGCTTGGAATTTTTTTGTATGGTGGGCCGCTAGAGTGTTTGTGAGGCCTTACGCCTTAGGCTTATGTAGGTCAACTTATAGGACCGATTTCGGCGCGCTTCTGTAACCAGCTTGCAAATTATTGAAATTTATAAATAACTTGTTTAAAGGAATGTTTCAAACAAAAACCTAATTAATTAACTTAAGGTTGCTCGGTATACAAAACATGAACTTGCCCAATATTGCATTATACTAGTGGAATCAATTAGTTATTCCTGTTGTAGGCCCATCATTAATAAATGACAAATGACTGCTACATAATAAACATAAGTACTTGTTTATTATTTTCTAGCTTTTAGTGAAGCTTATGAAACAATCTATCAAAGTTTAGAGACCAAAATAAAAACCTTATGGAAGTTAAGACTCTTAAGAGGCCATAAGAGTACAAGTTTCGTATACTTAAAGATAATTATAATTTACAGGTAACGAGATCCCTGGCTCATCACCGCTGCCGACGCCACCACCGCCTTCACCACCCACGCAGACCACCAGACGACCATTCTCACCACCGCCACCACCAACGTTGCCACCACTGGCTGTGATCCCACAGACAACCACGACTCCACGACCTGTCATATTGAACAGGTATGTTTATACATATATACCATTAATACAGAAATCCAGCTTCTCCACATAGACAACCAGAAGACCATTCTTACCATCGCTTCTTCCAACGTCTCCACCGCTGGCTGTGATCCCACAGGAAACCACGACACCACACAAATCACACAATATTGAACAGGTAAGATGGCAGCACAGCCATTACAGCTAGGTACCCCAGTAATGCAGACCCACTCATTCTTACCACCACCGCCACCAACGTTAATTGGTCATATTGAACAGGTAAGTTTACAGGACCAGTATCATAGTACTACACAAACAACTAGATTTCATCATATACATTCTCATCGCCACCGCCACCAACGTTACCACCGTTTTCTGTGATCCCACATACGACATCTATATCACTAGGACACTTCATATTGAACCGAACTAGTAGGCGAGCCCAACTACATTGGAGAGATCAAGGCTTCTCAAGGCTGTGGTCCTTCCCACATGGTAGAGAATCTTGTAGGTACGAGAACCTAGAATGGCCAACCAGGAGATGTCCGGCTGTAAGGCCTAGTACCAAAGGATTGACGAGGTCCAGGAAGACGGGCTACCTTCAAGCAGCTTAATGTCATAGTATCGCACAAGACAGAAGACAAAGAAGAAAATTAATTTCGAGAACCAAAATACACATCGGATCGCTGAACCAGCGAAGTGAAATGTAACATAAAAGATTGAAATCAAATTCACTTAGGAATTGTATGCATTTCTCATGAGAAAGACTCTTTGTAGGTGGTTTGAGAGGTACAATGGTCCTTCCTTACCTACTTCAACGCCATATAGGGAATCCCATTAGTTCTATATAGTTCTGGTATTTTAACATTTCTTGCTTTATTCGCTAATGCTTTTAACAAGCTAGCTTATAGCAGTAGAGAGTACATATTTTAATTTTAACAAATAAGGAAGATTTCACGTGTTCTATAGAACTAATGAGACTATCCCTCGCCAGGCCTACACCACCACCGGCCGCGCCGACGCTGCCACCTGCACCAGCACCTTCCAGCTCACAACCACCAGTTTCCACTTCAGCACGACCTGTCATATTAAACAGGTTAGTCTTCTCCACTACTTAGCAACTTTCAACTCATTTGCAAAAGTACTCTAGGACTTCTTTCTTTTTACTGTCTTGTCTTTTTTATTCATTTTAACTTATTGATTTTGATGCCATTGTGGATAGATTTAGATCAATCGGGATGTTTTGAGCAATCCCCACAAGCATCCATTTGCTACGATCTTCATGTGTCTACAGAGTAATCGGAATTTGAACAATTAAATCTACCTTACACCAGAATTCGTTTTCTCTTTCTCACGAGAGACACCCCCGGCAGTACTCCGTCATAAGTATGTATGTCTTTTATAATACCAGCCGTATGCTATTTAACTGCTTTACTTTGGCATAGATTCCGAATGACAGAAATGCTCGGGTAATTTCGAAAGGGGAATATTGATATGATGGAAATAATGGTGATTTTTATGCGACTTTCGAAATTAGATGACTTTCGGAACACCTTACATACTTCTTTTGTAGCTGACTGTGCTGTCTACGTAAAATTTTCGATGTACGAAAGAGCCGTGAAAAGGTTAAATGTCAAGCAAAATATCAACGCGAACGGAATTTTTCACATGTCCAAAATATCCGACATCGACAGGCGTTCAATCATAAATCACCATAAAATTAGACGAAAACAAACGCGACTGTATAGTAATCAAATCGTTTGCGTCAAGCTATTCGCTATTATTTATTTGAACTGGTTTATTGTGGCGACTCGTCTGCTAAACTATTAATATGATAACTAAGTGATACATTACTGCGCAAGTTTCCACTCATGAAACTACTCAACATAGAACTAAATAAGTAGCTATTTATTCATTAAGTTCTATGTTGAGCAGTTTCTTTTGAGGTGTGGCAAGAATGCTGGTGGAATTTTCGAGAATCGCAACTCGCAATACCTATACGTTGATTTAGTTATAAACATTAAAATCATAATCTGCAATCAAAAGCATTTTACGGAAACGTACGAATGCGTCATGCTATTACAATCAGTCTCTGAACTAGCCTGACAAATACGAACGTTTCCGAAAAAATACGAAGGAAAACCTTTTCGTGCTACATCTGTATCTATATATAGTTAAATGCACACGTGCCGTATAGTAAACTCGAAAATTACGTAAACATTGAACTGTAACAATTAAAAAAACTAGTAGTAACATAGGAAAGAATGCAGTCTTAATGAAATACAAGTAATTATAAATATATTGAAGAATGTAGAAGATTAAATGGACATTGTTTACGCAATGGTTTAATCGTAGGTATACTAAAGTATTTCAAAGTGACACTTCACAAAAAGCAATAGTGTCAAAGTCGTTTTATCCATTACTACTCATTAGGAGCCCGTTTAGGTCTTGCAGCATACTTCAGGTCATTAGACAATTACACGATTCAAACAAGTATCTCTAATTAGTATTCGTGAAAACACGTGTTTAATACTTGACCGGAATTTAACACGCAACACTTTGTTGTTATGCGCTCTTTTCATATATACTAATGACTTAATAAGCGAACGGTTACAGTACAAACTGTATAGGCCTTTATTGATACCTGACCTCGTATTAGAAATAAAATGAAAAGAAAAACTAAAATATGTATTTTATTCTTGAAATGATTGAATTGTGTTAAATTTTAATTGCTTTCTGCCATAAAATGTATAGGGAGATTTGAAAAAATTGCCGTTTCGTTAAAGACATTTTGGAGAACATCTAGGTCGGTTTGCCAACGTCTGTCAGCCGCATACAAAATTACTGACGAATAGACTGGCATGCAAGTATTTTGTACATGGCTAGCATGCCAGTTGTGCAAGCTACGGGCATGTGTATCGTAGGCCTTATGTGAAGATGCACCAACTGACAGACCGTCAGACCGGCGTTATTTTGTGTCAGAATCTAAAATATAATCTAGGACTCAGAAAATGTAGAATATTATCTGAAATGTCAAAAGTCACTAAAGTCAGTAGGTACGAGCGAGATGCATAGAATGTCAAGATACGTAGAGGCATTAGACGTTAGCGTATAGGTCAGTGTTGGCACTTTCAATGTCTCATGGTAATGGTATAGATTACAGAGTTTCTAACTCACAAGAACAGTTAATAACATGCCAGTAAAAACTCATTATTAAATAGGTACTCTTCCTCAGAACAACAATGATTCTCAGTAATTAGTCATTATTGATAAAGAGATAGAAAAATTCAAAAAACAAACAATGGTAGCTTAAGTCATTAAGGCCCCGTAGTTTTGTGTTGTTCTCCTCACGGTCACTGAACGAACTTTGTATATTTAAATAGGTAATAAAAAAGTAATCGGTGTAATACAACTAGCTGGCGAGAACTGGATGCGGAATATGCGGATGGCAATGGACCGACAAGCGTGGAGGAATGGAGAGGAGACCTATGTCCAAAGACGGGCGCTTTAAAGGCTGCTATAGATAGATAGAATCGGTGTAAAAATTTACATATTAAAACTAAAACTAAACAAACAACTTAACTAAGGATACTGGCTGCATTTCTTCACTGATAGGTGCAGCATCCATGGAAGCAGTATAATCGCTCTAGTCTCTCTAGAAAGGCCTCGAGAGATTGCTGATTCTTTTTAGATTCGTGTTATGATCTAAAACAGCGTTACATATGACCTTAAAAATCTCTGCGCCGGAACCTACTGCACCTTAATATGAGGATGTGCGCATAGTCAAGTAATTGATCTCATTCAAATGCTTTCCCACAGCTACTTATTTACAGTACAATGACTGTAATTACCAGTGAATAAAGGCATAAAGACGTTGGTGACAAGCAGTGGTCAAGATCATTTAAGTTTATAGCGCGAAGTATAATTACATAGTACTGGGCGGATTTAGGTGCGTCATAGCCCCTTATAGTATGGTCCAAAACTTCTGTAGCTGAAAAATTACAAAAAAAAGAAAAAAGACAGATTTCTACTGAATACCTCCTAACTCAAAACTTTATGAACAACAAAAAACCTATAACCAATAAGTCTATGCTCACAATAGCAAGAACTTTCACACGAAGTAAATGATAATTATGGCCACAGTATGCTAAATAAGAAAGTATCTTTAAAATTTGTCCTCAGAAACATCTTTAACAAAGCAGCAATAAGTTAAAAACGCATTAAAACTAAGCGCCTTACCTCGCCTGCAGTGTGCTCCATGAGTTTTAACCTTCGTCATACGTCGAAAGCAATGTCACCGAAAACAATTGTCCAAATTGCTAATTTACTTGGTAATATGATCGTCAACCTCTGTTCCAATATGGGAGCAGCAGGGCTACCAATGTGATCATTAAATTTATTTATTGAATTACTCATTAACGGCACTGAGTAGTTTCTTAGAGAAATTAATTCAGAGCCAAAGTTTGAGACAGCATAATCTCGCGCCAATCATAGGTATGCTATGCTAGCCCTGCAGTAGGGTATTTCACCTCAATGACATTGACACTAGACACTGACAATTCTATGCCTATTTCTGTTTAAGAACCGTCAAAACGAATTTGAACGACTTGCTAATATGGAATTTATATGAAATCAAATTGAGTGACGTCACGGTCAACTCAGTTACTTTATATATTTCTACCAGACTTATTAAATAGAATTGTGTTTAAAAATAAATTCTGTCCATGTTTTTCTTATAATTATCTGATGTTTTATTTCGTGCATGGTATAAAATATTTTATTTTAACTACAGTCAAGTTCCCTATTGTCACTATTGTGAAATAGGCACTGCTGTGTATTGACATACTAATAGAATACCTAAGTACTGACTTACGTAAGACTTATAGCCTGTCAACCAAATTTTGGCAGTAGCAATGTACATCAAACTAAAGTATGGTATCCCTATGAAAGGAACAAAAACCAGCAATGTACGTCGAACAGCCACAGATATATTTTTTTCAAGGAGCTCGCTCCTTCCTTACGAATTAGATAATGTATTAAAAAGGGACGGATATGTGCTAGTTATTTCTCTTTTTGGTAGGGTGGAGATTTCCACAGATAAGATACAAATGACACGCGAATTTCCACCGATTTTCAAAACTAGTGTTGCTAGCCCGCGATTTTTCAAATTTGCCGCATTTTTCTAGTGACAAGATTTGGTTGACGGTCTATATATTGACCGTGATTACCTTTTTGACTTTTGCCGAGCTCCCGATATTGGGACGCAGTTACATGCATCATGATCACGGAAAACTGAAGAAGGCGGGTGGATGTCAAAGTTGCGTAGACAAAAATCAACTCTTACTTACTTACGTACTTACTCAAAATGTGTTTCCCATAATTCCAGGTTCGGTGATGACGGCGAGCTGATGACGAACGGTAGACCAGCGCCGCCGGTGACCACCCGACCCACCACCGTTCGCCCGGTCTACACTACCAGGTAAATAAATAATACATACGTATATGCACACGTACATACATAAACTTACGCCTAACGAACGTCTCATCTCAATCGTTTGTAAGCGTATCGTAAGCTAGCTTTCCCTATCGCTCTTCTGTAGGGGCGCGACAGAGCCAGACTGCGTTTCGATTGCCCCGTAACGTCAACGATTGTCACGTCGGCTAGGTTGGCAAAGTATTCTCCAAAGGGCAGTAGACAGAAAACAAACTGCTAAGGCTTCTAAGACAAAGAATCAACAATACTACTATTCTGCATTATTTAACCAAACAGACTGATTGACTAGCTTTCTCAGAAAACGTTTCGCAAAAAATACATTGTATTAGATGATACATATCAGTATAATAATTTAGACGGCCCGTGAACTCGCATACAATTTTAGTTACATTGCGGACAATTGAGGGTACATACAATTCAGCACACCAATCAAATACCGCTATGTAATAAAACTCGCATCGCATGCGATTTCTCGCACCGTGTAAATGGGCCCTAATAAGAGTGACCAAACTATGAGAACATTAGCACCCACCATCCACTGTAACTAGTGAACAATACCTTACGCCTATTTGATAACATTATTGCACATACGTAACTTGATGCAACGCAGCACAGTTTTGCTAACAGTAGGTAATATTGCAATAAATACAGGCTTGCCTTTGAAACGGTAACAACGAAGGAGTCGTGAGAACTTGTTGCCGTACTTAATATATGAATGAATGCATGACACATGGCAACTTCACGGCAATTATAATGTCATTGAGTAGAACCTGCACGGGTAGCATGGACGCGCGCGATAGACGATAAAATATCAGGCCGTCCCTATCGCACTATTAGTAAGTGCCATAGGGACGGCCAGATGTTTTATCATTTATCGCGCGACCATAATTGCCTGCCTGGACACATACTGGACACGTACGTACACAAGTAGTCAAATTGATCATGCTTCGGAGCGCAAAGCTTTTTCGAATTAGTACGACAGTTTCGTCAGTGGTCGGTCATATCATACACTGGTTCCGTTCGGTTCGCAATGGTGCGTAGTGGTGCGTAGCAATTATCAGGGCTGAGCTGGTGCATCTTTTTTACTATAAATGGGATTACTCATCATAGCCACAGACTAGCCGAGGCGAAGACGCGGCCTACGATGAAGCAAAGATGCCCAGAAGGTGCCTGTTCACCCTTGATTTGTAGGTTGCTGGCTTATATATATATGAGCTGGAAAATATAGACGCCGACAAGTAACCACCACTCCTTGGCAGTGCGCATATTAGGAAAAGAAGAAGCAAAGCGCTTCGTGTGAATTGAAGGAATCGACCCTGGGATTTGGCCCTGAACCGCTGTCAAACTTTGTCTATGTACCAAGTCCCTTCTTTACATACGTTACTGCTATTCTTTATTTAGGCTTTCGTTCGCCACAGAGCGATGTCGATTGGTATCTAGTCTACGAATCAACAGGTTAAAAAATATATACCTATGTTTACATTTTTTCCTTATCACATTATGTTAAGGTGCTTGTATGAAGATTTTTAAATATCCGTAGTAATGGATGCAATGATAATTAGACATGCGGCATGCAATTGTAAGCTGTTAAGTAATTGTATGAGATTTAAAATACAAGAATCACCTACTAAGATCTACCTGCTAGGGAATTTTACTATAAAACCTAGTCTAGTCAGAAACTTAATTAACGAGTTTGTAGTTTTAGTACTAAAAGGTATGTAAATCTACTCATAAAAGGCTAGTTGCACACCGAGCTATCAAACTAATTGTGGTGTTCAATAAATGAGCATAAGGTCCCCTTGCTATGGAAAATCACAACTGTTTTATTACCTAGTAGGTACAATTATCATTGCTTCATCTTGAATCGTTAGATCTTTACTGCCACTTTAGCTACTTAACAGTTAACACTAGTTATGATTACTGATTACGCATTTTTTTTACTTAATTTCCGCGTTTAAATAATCTAAAGACGCTTCTCACAAAGAATAATAGTCCTTAATTTAAAGACACACGACGATTATTACCGCATCTTATTACGGTTACGGATAATTGAACATTTAAGTGCCTATGATTTATTTGATTTGAGGCTATTAGGGCATTTATCGATTAGGAAAATATAGGTACTAAAAGTAGATCAAATACAATGAGATCGATTTACAGTTAAGGAAAATATTATTACTTCATTTTGTAACTGCCCGCATATTATGAAGTCCAATGTAGGGTACCTATCAATAGAGTTAGGGCGCGCCGCTTGATATACAGGATGTATTATTTTACGGGGTTTTTTTTCTATTTTTTTATGTTGTGGTTAGGTTATTAAAGAAACAAGTTGAGCCTTTCAGTTGGTCAAAACGGCTAAATTTAATTTGCCACAAAGAAAGACGTGGTATTCAAAACTGAGATCAATTATTAGCCAAAATATCGAAACGGTCCGACACAGATTATTTCATCATTATCCTGATTGAGAGGAAGTTTTTGAAGGAAACAATCGGGAGCGAAATCTCGATTTTTGTATTTTTCATTAAGTACGCAGGATTTCTCGCCTGAGCAGCAATTGTCCTTATCGCATCAAATTTAGGGGCGGGGTTTTAGTGTCTAAATTCGTACACTGAAATAAAGTGATGATACTACATATATAATTTGATAAGAATTTATTTTTAAAACATTAAATAATAAGTGTGAAGTTATTGATATAACAGAGTTTTGCACAAAATAGGCTCACCCTTTGATGTTAAAAAGCCGCCACTTCAAAAGCAAATGAACCGCACACGAGCAGACGACATTGAATTCTATTGCGCGGCGCGAAGGTCGAAAGCCGCGCCCGCACCTGGCCGTGTAGGTAGCCAAGCAAGAGGCTGCACGTGCGTTTTTCTTTGAATTCGCCGACGACGCAGCTGTGAACGCAGCTGCAGCCTTCTATCTCTTTCATTTATATTTCTGTTTCAACGGTTAGCCGTTTGCCAGCCGGCAATGAAGGTTGTTTTTAACCGACTTCAAAAAAGGAGGAGGTTCTCAATTCGACTGAATGTTTTTTTTTTTTTTTTTTTTTTTTTGTACGTATGTTCCTCGATATCTCCGAGAATTGTGGACCGATTTTTTTATAACCGAGTTCAAAAAAAGGAGGAGGTTCTCAATTCGACTGAATGTTTTTTTAGGGTTCCGTAGTCAACTAGGAACCCTTATAGTTTCGCCATGTCTGTCTGTCCGTCCGTCCGTCCGTCCGTCCGTCCGCGGATAATCTCAGTAACCGTAAGCACTAGAAAGCTGAAATTTGGTAACAATATGTATATCAATCACGCCAACAAAGTGCAAAAATAAAAAATGGAAAATTTTTTTTTATTAGGGTACCCCCTACATGTTAAGTGGGGGCTGATTTTTTTTTCATTCCAACCCCAACGTGTGATACATTGTTGGATAGGTATTAAAAAATGAGTAAGGGTTTACTAAGATTGTTTTTTTGATAATATTAATATTTTCGGAAAAAATCCACCAGCTAACCTTCGGGCCTTAGTGCGTTTTCACATTATACGATCCGATATCGGATGTCGGAAATATTTCAATAGAAAAAATCTAAGATGGCGCCTGTTATGTATGGGATATCGGTCCGACATCCGATATCGGATCGGATAATGTGAAAACGCAATAATACAGAACCCCTCATATTGATTACTTTATGATTTGATATGTGTATTAAGAGGGCTTTCGTGTGAAAAACAGTGAAATCGCAACCGAGCGCTTGATCATACCGTGTGTGGTATCAAATTAAAGGGCTTTGCGAGTAGTTTACAAATACATATATATCACATTATAGGACTTTTTCTACTTGGTCTAACAAAATATGAGAAAATGTCCAAAAGTGGTAATAATTAATTGTACCGGTGAAGGCTCGTTTTCAAAAAATTGCCAAAAATAAATAATAGCCATTTATAATCACTAAGGTATAACAGCAATTTAAGTAAACGTTGCAGATTGATTAGGTACAAAAATTACTTCGATGTGATGTTTGTTTTTCAAAGAAATTGTCACTTAATTTTAGGTAATTTCTGAAAAAAATTGAATTCGTCTTAGCCTCGTTTACTCTTTTTCAAAACCTTATAATAAAAATGTAGTCTGAGATGATTGTAGTACAGGATATACGAATTATAAATTTACCTGTTTTAGTATTCAAAATTGTCCAAATTTTACAAATAAGATCGACTAATTCAGCTCTATACGTGAGTTTTTCTAAATGTGCATTAGAAAAAAATTCATAATTAATTTAGTGAGTTAGTTTTCAAAAATCCAGTCTTATAAAAATCAAGATAAGAAGATGCTCTAACTGAAACTTGAATTAAATAAATCTATTGGATAGCGGAAAGTGTAGTATTTCACCGACTAAAACTATCAATTTTACATTTTATTGACGTTTTTTTTGAAAGCACCCTTAAGTATGTTATTTATGTTACCTACTCAAGTTTTCTCCTTAATTTAGACACAAAACACTATTCTAAAACCAGTATGTATACATATACATACAGTACGGTGCGTTAGCGCGCGTGGGCTACAAATTAATCGAAAAGACCGATTGACCATTTTTATTTACTTGATCGCATATTATATCGCAAATCGCAACATAATCGCATGCAATCAGGAATATCGCAATGATGGATAGAAAGTGTGAGGCATCTTGCGACCAAGGATTCTATTTTTATCTACTGACTTTATTATTCTGTTTCGTTCGAGTAAACGATCAATCATACCGATCAATCGCTTCGTGTATGGCTGGCAATTTCGACCGACCGAGGACCGAGCGCCACAATGTTATTATATGTTATGTCATTGTATTTTAAAGAAGAAGATAAGTACAGCACAATTATATTAATTTGTATTGTTTAAGTTGTAAATAAATAAATCATTTTGACTAGAATAGCCGTATTAATGTTAAATTTCCGTTAGGCAGAATATAATAATAATGTGTCACATCTGATGGTGGACCTACTCTATGCGTAAATGGCCGCTCCCCCCCCCCGCGCATTTGTCAGCATGTGCAGTGTTTTCGCTTGGCAACGTCGCCTCTAGTACGTAGAAACTCAAGCGACGCGGCGCAGGCGCGCAATAAGCTATGCGACGCTAGAGTCAGCCAGTCACAACTGAAGCGGCGTGGAGGCAGCATGTCGCTTGCTATGATATAGGCTACGATAAGTAGGTACTTATATATAAGCATCAAAAATGCGTGACGATATAGAATTTAACATACAGTTCTGCGAAGTTGTAGAACAATACCCGGTTTTATACGACTACAGGAAGCCGGAGTATTGTAATAGAAACATACAAGATAAATTATGGAGTGAAATAGGATTAAAAGTCGGCGCAACAGGTAAGCAACTTGAGTTTTATTTATTTTATACATTTATACATTATGCCTGTTCTGGTAAGGAATTGGACATCGAGTTATAAAGTATGTTGTAAGATATTCTCTCATATCTTTTGGGTTTTCCAGTGTTCGTTGATCGTTAATGTTTGTACCTATTAAACGATTTATGTAACGTGGCTCTGAGAATTTCCCGTCACATCTGCGGATAACATTATGTAGTACACACATAGCTTTTATAATGTTATCGACATTTCCTGGGTCGCAGCAAATAGATGTGCTAAGTGCGCAAAACTTTGACCTAATCATACCAAATGCACATTCCACTGATTTTCGTGCCCTTGTCAATCTGTTATTAAATACTCTTCTTTCATTTGTTAACTGATTTCGGCCGTACGGTTTCATTATGTTTTTCTTAAGTGGAAAAGCTTCGTCTGTAACGAAATAATAAGGCACCTTTTTAGTTTCCCCAGGCAATGGAGCAGGCTCTGGTATATCAAGATTTCCTCGTTCCATAGCTTGTCCAAATTTGCTTACTTGCAGTGCACGCCCGTCACTGTTCCGGCCGTATTCACCGACATCTATCGTTAAAAACAGGCCATCTGCATCTACAACTCCTAGCAATACAATAGAAAAGAATCCTTTATAATTGATATACGATGAGCCCGACTTCATCGGTGCTTTAATTCTCACATGCTTTCCGTCGGCACTTCCTATGCAATTTGGTAAATTCCACAAAGCATAAAAACGTTCAGCAACTTCAAGCCATTTTTCTTTTGTAGGTATTGGCATATATTCTGGCTGTAAATATTGCCACAGTACACGTGAAGTTTCATGTACAATTTTTTGCACTGTACTGCTGCCTCTCGAAACATATGTAGATAGTGATTTAAATGAACATCCATCCGCATAATATCTGTAACAAAATAATACATAGGTTAGATCCAAACAAACAAGCACGCACGCAGGCCTCCGTCACTCGCTCTCGGTTGCGCGTTAAGTACCTAACACGCTAGCCGTTCGTTCGAACGAGCGAATAGCAGAGAGGCGCCTCACGCCCGCCTGTGTTCATATTGAACCGCGAGCGTAGTGGTTCAAAAGTGGAATCTTGATCGTTGCGAGGGTTTCATGGCACTAAGGTTAAACAAACTTTACCACCGAGTGAAGCGCAACATTTTTCATCACACCAACGCGAGACAAATATTGACTATAAAACATGAAACTAAATCAAATTCAATATTTTATTGAATGTATGATGCAAAATCATAATTTATATTAAATCTATCAGCCAGCTTAAGTTGACCTTGACCCTTTTTTAAAGTCTATTTTATATTATTTATTACTGTCAAATTGACCAAAAAATATACTACCATATTTTATTACGACTTGAAAACCACAAAAAAAAAAAAACATTTATAAAGTTTACTTTAACTTAATTAGGCAAAAACATTAGCCATGTTAATCTAAAGATTGTCTGCGCATGACGTAAATCGAATTGAGCACAAAATTTTCTGATATTTAAGTTATGAGGCATAAAGTTCATCATGTCAGTGATTGACTCGGCATGAAGTTAAAGTTAGGTTCTATGACGTCACTAGTGTCACTACACATCTGACAGCGTTTTCGGTGGCCAAAGTTAAATTAATCGAAAACCGCCTTCAAAAATAAGCGCGTTACAAAACACGGAGAAACTAAAAAGCCAAAAATAATAAACCTTTCAATTCAGATTTCTTATCGTATTGCAATAAGCTAAACATCCAAATTATAAACAAATCAATTATTTTTGTAGTCGGTACCAGACCTGTTCGTCGCCTTGCTATTGCCTGTTTGCCTGCCCCACCCAACCATACACAGGCTGGTACCGACTCCAAAAATAATTGATTTGTTTATAATTTGGATGTTTAGCTTATTGCAATACGATAAGAAATCTGAATTGAAAGGTTTATTATTTTTGGCTTTTTAGTTTCTCCGTGTTTTGTAACGCGCTTATTTTTGAAGGCGGTTTTATTTTTTGTTAAAAAGTTTATTTATTTGTTGATTTTTAGTAGTTCCTAGTGATATTATATGTATCAGTCCGAATACATGTACAGTAGTGAAATAATTATCCTTTAACTCCTAACCATTGAGGAGTTGACCTTCCATCATCAGCTCAGTTGATTTTTAGTGGTTCCTAGTGATATTATATGTATCAGTCCGAATACATGTACAGTAGTGAAAGAATTATCCTTAAACTCCTAACCATTGAGGAGTTGACCTTCCATCATCAGCTCAGCCACATAAAATTATTACCATCAGACGTAAATACTGGTGTACCTTTGAAAAATAGACTAAAAACATTACATGTGCCTATAACATTTGAAGAGTTCCCTCGATTTCTCCAGGATCCCATCATCAGACCCTGACTTGGTGCCAATGGGACCATCTCGGGGTTATACCGGTTCGATCAAAAAAAAAATTTTGAAAATCGGTCCACGATTCTCGGAGATATCGAGTAACATACATACAAAAAAAAAATAAAAAAAAAAAAAAAAAAAATTCAGTCGAATTGAGAACCTCCTCCTTTTTTGAAGTCGGTTAAAAATACTTAGCCACAACCTAAAATCGTACCAATGAAATTTCTTGTGCCAAATTCGATAAGAGTCTAAGTAGCCTATTGGTGTGGTGAAAACATTTTTGTATATTATTTCAGTAGACCGGTCGGCGACCATGACGTATTCTCACACTGGCCGCGCTTGCGCTTTTGAACCCCCGACGCAAAAACGAAGGGATGTTATAAGTTTGACGTGTCTGTCTGTCTGTCTGTCTGTTTGTCTGTCTGTCTGTCTGTCTGTGTGTGTGTCTGTCTGTGGCATCGTAGCTCCCGAACGGATGAACCGATTCAGATTTAGTTTTTTTTGTCTGAAAGCTGAGTTAGTCGGGAGTATTCTTAGCCATGTTTCATGAAAATCGGTCTACTATGTCGCAGTCGGGGGTTTTCCAAAATTTAAATTTTGTTAAGGATCAGCATGCATGTATTGTATGTACGCACGGAACAGTGACATTTGGTGCAGTGGAACTGCTGATGATGGTCAGAACGGAACTCTTAGCAAAGGCGGCGGTTTTTTTTTCTTAAAAATTATTAATTTAAAGTATGTGTAAAAATCGTAAAGGTTTAAATCAGTGAATACGTCGAGTGTAAACGAGTGTTATATGTTAATTTTAATTGTAAGTTCCCGCTTTGCATTTAACTTCGAAATTTATTTTTGGTAATGATTCATATGGTCGCCTAATCGACTTCCTTCTTTCCGCATTTGTATCGTAATGTACTATTTCAGTACAGATGGTGGAAAGGTTCCGTTTTTCCTTTTTGAGGTACGGAACCCTAAAAATGAAATATGTACCTACCTAAACATATACACAATCGACATTACAGCAATGTAAATTTCATCTCATAGTTGTATGTTGTAATTTGTATCGTCTTTGTTTCAGCTAAAGAGTGCAAAGAGCGATGGAAAAATATCAGAAGCAGGTACACAAAGACTAAGAATAACTTGGATGCACCGTCTGGCTCTGCTGCGAAAGCAAAAAAAGAATACTACCTTGCATCACATTTGCGTTTCCTAGATAGTTTTTTGAAATCCCGACCATCCACAGGTAATTTAGATAACAATACAGATCTAATCGATGAGGATGACGGCGGATTGACATCTATGTCTGCTGGTTCATCTACAGGCGAACATAATGAGACTGATTACCTAACGCCACATCATACACCAAAAGTACAGAAAAAGTCACAGATACATTTAAGTGATGTTAATAAGTCTGCGTATGAATACTTTTCAAGAAAAACTACACAAATAAAGACAAAAGAAAAAAACGTGGACGATTCGGACGCTGATATGGCCTTTTTTCGCAGCATGTTACCAGACGTAAAAGGAATGACTCAAGACCAGAAAATAAAATTAAAAATAGGCATGCTTAACTTAATTGAACAAATTTTAAAAGAACCAAGTAGTAGTCCCATGTCATATTCAAGGAGTTCGTTTAGAACTGATTCCCCTTACCAAAGAACCCCATCACGGGAGTCAGATTACGGTTCATCTGTACAATTGAGTTCTTATGCAAGTCCAATACACGAGCCGGGACTTCAGCAGACGTCGCCAACTAGTGCTTACGGAGACACAGAAGTTCAGCAGATGCAGACAACTGGAGCCTACGGAGGTCGAGCACCTCAGCAGACATCGTTAATCGGTGCTTACGGAGATCCAGCACATCAGCAGACGCGCACAACTGATGGAGCCTACAGAGATCTGGCACCTCAGCAGACATCGTCAACTGGTGCTTACGGAGATCCAGCACTTCAGCAGACGCGGACAACTGATGGAGCCTACAGAGGTCGAGCACCTCAGCAGACATCGTCAACTGGTGCTAACGGAGATCCAGAAGTTCAGCAGATGCAGACATTTGGAGCCAACGGAGGGCGAGCACCTCAGCAGACATCGTCAACTGGTGCTTACGGAGACCCAGAAGTTCATCATATGCAGACATTTGGAGCTAACGGAGGTCGAGCACTTGAGCAGACGTCAACTGGTGCTTACGGAGATCCAGCACTTAAACATACACAGACTGGAGCCTACGGAGGTCGAGCACCTCAGCAGACATCGTCAACTGGTGCTTACGGAGACCCAGAAGTTCAGCAGATGCAGATATTTGGAGCCAACGGAGGGCGAGCACCTCAGCAGACATCGTCAACTGGTGCTTACGGAGACCCAGAAGTTCATCATATGCAGACATTTGGAGCTAACGGAGGTCGAGCACTTGAGCAGACGTCAACTGGTGCTTACGGAGATCCAGCACTTAAACATACACAGACTGGAGCCTACGGAGGTCGAGCACCTCAGCAAACATCGTCAACTGGTGCTTACGGAGACCCAGAAGTTCAGCAGATGCAGATATTTGGAGCCAACGGAGGGCGAGCACCTCAGCAGACATCGTCGACTGGTGCTTACGGAGATCCAGCACTTCAGCAGACGCGGACAACTGATAGAGCCTACAGAGGTCCAGCACCTCAGCAGACATCGTCAACTGGTGCTTACGGAGATCCAGAAGTTCAGCATATGCAGACATCTGGAGTCTACGGAGATCGAGCACTTCAGCAGACATCGTCAACTGGTGCTTATGGAGATCCAGCACTTCAGCGGTGGCAGACAACTGACGTCTACGGAGGTCGAGCACCTCAGCAGGTACATACAACTGGAGCCTACGGAGGTCGAGCACTTCAGCTGATTCAGCAGACACTACCTCAGTCGCAGACAGCTAGGACTTATACTAATGTGTTATTGCCGATGTTTTCTCCAGTTACTCCGGCTTTGCCTGATAATGATGATGATCCTATTGACTTCCCTTAATTGAATTGTTGTAAGAACATCGATAAAATGTTGTTGATATGATACGTTACTTAATACGAATATTTAATCATGTGTTTGATAAATTTTTCTTCTTAAGTCGTCGTTGATTTTACCTCTGTATTTTTCTATGTAAATAACCTCATAAACCTTATCCAGGCTCCTGGAAACCATTAGATTAAAAAAAAATCTAAACATATACCATAATTTGGGGTGAGTTGGGCCAAAACTGACTTTTTTACATGTAGCACGTTAAAAGTGGGGATGGTAATTTTCATGTCATATGTAACACAAAAACTTTAATTTTTAATTTTCCCTGTAACCCCCCAATACTGGCCGTTATAATTAAATTTTCGTAACTTAAATTACAAGTCCGTCGTTGGGTCACAGATTAACATATGTGCGCCCAATTTCAAGTTTATCGGTTCCGTTGTTTTGGAGAAACTTGATTCCTTAAGCTGATTGGTAGAATTTACCCATAAGTGATGATTTTGAATCATAAATATGGGATAAATTGATGGATTTGATTTAGTTTGATGTTTTATTGTCAGTATTTTGTGCGTGTCGGTGAGGTGAACATTTTTGTGTTGTGTGCATTGAGGTATAATACTTAGAGAGGACACTGCGAACAAAAAGTTTGCGCCATGAACATAAGTCCATGGACTTATGTTGCCTCAGTCAGTCTCTGCGCGTAGCGTGAGGAGGTTGTTTCTGCCTGCACACAAATAAAATGTAAAACCGGCCAAGAGCGTGTCGGGCCACGCTCAGTGTAGGGTTCCGTAGTTTTCCGTATTTTTCTCAAAAACTACTGAACCTATCAAGTTCAAATAATTTTCATAGAAAGTCTTTATAAAGTTCTACTTTTGTGATTTTTTTCATATTTTTTAAACATGTGGTTCAAAAGTTATCGGGGGGGGGGGGGGGGGGGGGGGGACGCACTTTTTTTTCCTTTAGGAGCGATTATTTCCGAAAATATTAATATTATCAAAAAACGATCTTAGTAAACCCTTATTCATTTTTAAATACCTATCCAACAATATATCACACTTTGGGGTTGGAATGAAAAAAAAAAGTCAGCCCCCACTTTACATGTATGGGGATACCCTAATAAAACATTTTTTCCATTTTTTATTTTTGCACTTTGTTGACGTGATTGATATACATATTGGTACCAAATTTCAGCTTTCTAGTGCTTACGGTTACTGAGATTATCCGCGGACGGACGGACAGACAGACATGGCGAAACTATAAGGGTTCCTAGTCGACTACGGAACCCTAAAAATGCCTTCCTGCGCAATAAGATGCTGTTTAAGCCATACGAGAAAATCGAATAAAACTGACAGTGTCACATTTCATCGGTTAGTAGACACGCTATGTTGATCTAACTTTATTTAAGTAATTATTTTAATAAAGGGACGCGCTCCTCAAAAGCGAAGCTAACTATCGCCGCCAGTTTGTCGAACTAAATCATAGATTAATCGCACCATAATCGCACAGACTGGACATGTAGGTAATGAAGTATAGTAATTGTGATTATATTCTGTTTTTAACCCCCGACGCAAAGACGACGGGGTGTTATAAGTTTGACGTGTCTGTCTGTCTGTCTGTCTGTCTGTTTGTCTGTGTGTGTGTCTGTCTGTGGCACCGTAGCTCCCGAACGGGTGAACCGATTTCGATTTAGTTTTTTTGTTTGAAAGCTGAGTTAGTCGGGAGTGTTCTTAGCCATGTTTCATGAAAATCGGTCCACTATGTCGCGGTCGGGGGTTTTTTCAAAATTTTAATTTTGTGGTTAGGTTATTAATATATAAAAGAAAAATGTTTATTTCACGTTATGCTTATGAATATTACACAGTTCTAACACGAGTTTTAATCGATAGTTTCATACTATAATAACCTATGATTTTCTTCAAGAGCAATTAAAGTATATGAAAAAATTAAATAATGTATTTTTGTTTCACTCAGTAGAACTTAAACATAGCACAATGTATGATAGTGCTAAAATTAAACTACTTAGTATTTTACAAAAAGTATAAAATAAGGTCTACACTAAAAGTGTCGCGTCTAGGTGGTCATTGGTCAAGTCTTACTCTATGACACGGTACCTTCCCCACGCATGCGCCCGTGGCCCCGCGCTGCCGGCCGGAGCACAGACTTTGTTTGGGGTGTCATTTCTAGTACGTTAGTACATAGTAATTCAATGGTTGTGTGTTTAACCTACGTGCCTTGAAACACTCGCAACGCTCAAGATTCCACTTTTTGAATATTGGAATCTTTCGCTGGCTCGGGTACCTACCAATATTGGCACGTGTGGTTAAACAAGAACTTTGCCCTCTTGTACAACAAATAACTATTTAACACCGATGATTATATACTATTATAACAATATTACTTGAAATATGACATCATGTTGTTATTTATGATTATGACAATTACCAATGACAATTAAACTTGTCCTCACATCCCAACTCACCCCATTCGTAACGGAACTCCCCCATTTAAAGTTACAGAAACTTTGGGTTCCAGTCCCATCCCAACTCTCCCCTCGAACTCTAATCACTCCAAATTATGGTAGGCAATATTTCAAATTGTTGAGTTGTGGTTATGCCGATTTATTTGAAAACGATTCAAATTTCCAACAAAAATGCCATCGAGTATAAATCGTAAATTGAAGTTCTAATTCTAAGTTGAAATAGATATCATACACGAAAGAAAAAACGACAAGGCCCACTGGTGGCCGAGCCCTCCCCCTTCCCTTCCCTTTCGCCTTTAAGAGTTGGTCAAAAGGCGTCTAGCCTTATCAGAGATAACATACACAAGAGAAATTTCGTCGGGTACCACGGCGGGCGGGTGGTCTAGTGGTGAAGACGTTAGCCGCGTAAGCTGAAGATCCGGGTTCGATTCCCGGCTCGGCCACCAGTGGGCCTTGTCGTTTTTCCTTTCGTGTATGATATCTATTTCAATTTATATATAGTAGTGTGACTACTTGAAAAAAGAACAAATCAAAAAATACTCAACAAAATAATTTGATTTGTTCCCTAGTCGTATGTTCTAATTCTAAGGTTGAAATTATATTGCCTCTTAAGTTTTTATAAATCGCACCGGGAAAAGGGTGAGATGCGAAAATACATACATACAATACAACATACATACAATCACGCCTGTATCCTACAAAGGGGTAGGCAGAACACACGAAACCACTAAAGCTTCAGTGCCACTCCTGGCAAAAATAAGGGGTTGAAAAAAAACGAAACTGTAACATTGCAGCGACAGGTGCTCTCGCCTACGCCACAATTTTGAGACGAAAATAACCTTAAGAAATCTTGTTCTTGACAGATCCTTCAATTAGAAGAAAATTCTTAATAGCCGAGGTCTTGAGAAACCCTTTTTTGGAAGCGCATATCCCCAATTTTATACCTCCTGAACCGGTAGCGTGGTCGCGCGATAAAACATCACGCTGTCCCTATCGCACTTACAAATAGTGCGAAAGGGACGACCCTGATGTTTTATCATTTATCGCGAGACCGTGTTTGCGTGCCTGATGTTATAACATCTATCGCGCGACCATGCTTGCCTGCCAGCTTGTACTTAGTTAAAATAATAATAAAATAAATCATTAAGAGTTAATTAAAAATGTTTTACTTACCTTAATGTTATCAATAGCCTTTCTTCCGCACTGACGGGTTCTCTCCAACGTGTATGCTGTTTCTGAAGACCGTGTTTCACTTTCGACAATATTATATGAAAACATTCTGGTGACATTTTATAAACTGTACGAAAAAGATCCGGATATTCATGCAACTTTTCCATGGTTTTGAAATATCTATAATGTTCGGATAATTTTCGCACAGGGTGGACCCAATATCTCCTGTGCCTCTGCATATTGAGAATTTGCAGCAAGGCAACCGCATCTTCATCATCGGACGAGGAAGACATGTTTCCGCAACAAAATCAGCCTGTATAATGACGCATCGCGCCGTGTTTTCGCCTCTTATGTGTAATTTAGATTGCGTCCGCGCCCCGTCCTCGCCTCGTCCTCGCCACGCCGCGCCCCGCCACGTCCGTTGTGTTTATTTTAGACGTAAGACGCGCCCCAGGTGGCGTGGCGGCGGCGGGGCGCGCGCCGCGCCGCTTGGCGGCGCGCCTTACGTCCTTCCTATACAAAATGTACTGAGGAGACGCTTTTTGAATTACACTCAGGTGGCGTGGCGCGGACGCCCTTTGCGCGCCCCGAGACACGCGACGTATATGTGGGAACGCTGCCTAAACACGGTGCGAGAATCGCATGCGAGTTTCATCGCATTGCGGCATTTGATGGGTGTGGAGACTGTGGAGTGCCTGAATGGGTTACTTTCGTTTTAGTCAAATCAGCTTCTTTTTAAAATAACTGTCAAAACGAATTTCAACGAATTGCTGATTAGGGAATTAATATGAAATCGAAGTTAAGTGACGTCCCGGTCAATTAATAGGCGGATCCGTCTTCGTGCCCAGAGGTCAGGGGGCAGTGGTATATATTTTGAATAGGTACCTACTCGTACAGGCAAGTTCGCTATACAATAGTATGATTAGTATGTTCCTAACCAATGTAATAAAAAAATAGCGAGATGGGGCTCCAGTCCAGGCCTTGGATTTTTGATACTGTTGTGTATTTTAAGATATAAACTGTTATACAGGTTTTTATTATGGCTTTATGGCAAATAATTAATGCTACCTCTGAGATTTATATACGACAAAAAAAATACCTATATTAATTTGGTAAATACTTAATTTTGGTTTTGTTTGATCATCTTCCTTTCTGGGTTTAACCATTATGTAATTTATTTATTTATGTATAAATGATAACCAGTTCTCGTAAATGTCCGCTTAAGTAACACTGTATAATTACCTATAGCGTTTATGTTATGTTTAATAATTATACCGGTGTAGATGTAAATTGGACAGGATAATTTAAAACAGATTACATACTTAACTGAAAAAATATACGTGACATCAAATGGGACTATAAAATGATATATCGAATCTTATTAATTTGTTGTGAAACCTGTTAGTGTGTGGTAAAAAAATATTTAAAAAGGATAATCCTGCCTAATACCAAAACATGAACTCTGTTGATCAGTTTTAAACTTAAGTAGTACAAATATTCATTTTTAGAGTTCCGTAACCATGGATAGTGCTACAACCTTTGTGGGCCCTGGCCTCCTCGACTATAACCCTGCAGTTGTCCCGATTCTTGGCAGGCAGCCTCCAAGAGGATCTTTATATACTTACCCTTCATTTCATCCTCCTATTGGTTCAATATACTTGCAGCACTAAAACGTTACCTTTCCAATTCCAGACCGTCGCCAACGTACTGGGCCGGCGCTGCATCCGACGTCGTCCCTACGCAGTTCAACCTCCGACCAACGAAGGACATCATGCCTCCCTACACGACGGCCATTACACTTATCGATCAGATCGGATACAAGATCATCAGGACCACGGAGTTAGTCACTGATATCCTGAGGAACACTGTGAGGGCAGTTGTTGGCCGGTAAAGAGATCGTGGGACCGGTGACGCTGGGTTTTCAGTGTTGGAACTTCGATAATTATGTCCCATTTTTTGGGCGGTAGATATAATTTAGGCAATTTGTCTTCTGTCTCTCAAGTCTGAATCACAAATCTGTTTTAATTTAAAGCAAAATCAGGACTTGTCGGATCGAATTTTCGTTTATGTAAACCTGTTATTTTTATGTTAGGTACTACTCTTCATTTTTATCTCAAACGATGTCCTAAATAAATTGGACTTTACGAGGAAAACGACCATACCAACTAAACTATTTATTAATATGTGATGATGTGATTTTAAAATGGGGACTTGAGTGTCCTTAAATTTTTTTTTTTAATTCTTTTTGGAAATAATAGCATCATTTAAACCGTTCGCATAAGGTCATATTTTAGCCGATAGATACTAAAATTTTACTTTTTGGATAGATATCAAAGTAGTTTCAGCACGACACTGAAATTGATATTGAAATGTATTGCGTTGCCGGTCTTGATCAAGTGCCAGTGGTTCACGATTTGCTCAATATTTCGAAAACGTGCGTAACATGATCTACTTAGATACAAACTTTTAGATTTTCCAACTCTTGCCATAAACTTATGTTTTTTCTCTACTTCTGAAAATCTGACTAGTTTTGTTGCAAGAGAATGGTTAGAGTGGCTTTTGTTTTTTGTTTAGGATTTTGTCTTTGTTTAAGTACTTCATATTGTGTCTAAAGTTTGTATCGAATAAAGACAATGCAATCTCTTATAAGTGCCTCTACGTTTTTCGCAAAATAGTTTAACAGAAAATAATGTAATAACCACCGAGTATCTTTATAGAAAACCTTACTTACGTGCTAATGTTATTTTTTTATGTGGTTTATCATGAATGATTGCTACATAATGTTAATGACAATTATATATGTCTTGCATTTCAGCCGTTAAGGTGCAATTCCACAGGTGGTCTGGTGCTGTCTCCGATAACATTATTTCTTACTATGTAATTTTAATAGACAGGCGCTTGCATTTAAAAAAACCAGAAACATTATAAGAGATAAGTACATATATAAATAAGAAGACCTCCACTCCACCTATCTATACCTATGGCATTTTAAGATTTTACGATAATGTCCCATTTACACGATGAGAGAGATTTAGTTAAGTACATATATTGCGGGTTGTTGAGATTTCATACAATTCAGCACACCAAGCAGGTTTCATTAGATAAGTACATCAATATAGATGAAACTTGGGTGCGAGTTCTCGCACCGTGTAAATGGGCCCTAGATGTCTGTATAACTGCACCAGGCTGTTCTCCAAGTTCTGTAACATTCGCAATCTGTCAACTGGTATTGGAACTTTGTAACGAAACCATTACCTATGATATTATAGTCAATTTAATTTGTAAGTTTGAAACATGTCTTACCATGTTCGCATTCTCATTGTAATTGTTAAATTATTTATGTTTAGTTTGACTTTTTAATAAGAAAGTTGTTTAAGTTTCCCCTAAGGCAAAAAAGACTTAAATTCCACATGCCTTTGTAGATTTTTTCTTCGATGACGGCATCATTTTTGTGGGCCTTATTTTTTTTTTTCGCCTTGTCTGAAAGTTTGCGTGTTGATTTTCCACAGGAGCATTCGTTTTGTGAATGAATGTAATTTTGTAGAATCGTATTTAGTATTTAGTGCTTTGATTAGAGCATTTTTTTTTAAATAAGTATGTCTTCTTTGCCTGCCGTCTTAAGAAGTAATTAGGTTAAGACTGTAACTAATACGTAGATTTAAGTTTTTATAATTATAGTCGGACAGTGACTCAATTAAATACTTTTATAAAATTGATGAAGTTTTATTTGATATCTGCTTTACGATTAAATAAATACCTACATTTTGTGCAATCAAGTACAAAATTACAACTTAGTAATTGTACTGCGAAGTTGATAGATGGCGCTGATTTTCAAAAATACGAGTAATATTATTTAGCAACTGTTGATTTATTAATTACACTCCTTAATGCATTCGCTGCTCAATTAATCACACACACAGTAAACACGGGGTCGTATAGACCCCGTACCGTAGTGCCCGCGTTAACCCTTCGAAGTAGCTTGTGTTGTGAGATATTTGCACTTGTGCAGTTAACCGTTATCTACTGCTCGTGGTCGGACACTGTCCCGATCGAGATATTCCTACTCCGTTCAGCTTGCATTGTTTCATAGCAATTATTAGGGCTGGCAAAACATGACGTCGCTACCAAAAATATGACAATTACGAGCTTGATTATGATTATTGACAGTTACGTATTGTCATTTCTCTTTTTAACCCCCGACGCAAAAACGACGGGATGTTATAAGTTTAACGTGTCTGTGTGTCTGTCTGTTTGTGTGTGTGTCTGTGGCATCGTAGCTCCCGAACGGATGAACCGATTTAGATTTAGTTTTTTTTTCTTTGAAAGCTGAATTAGCCGGGAGTGTCCTTAGCCATGTTTCATGAAAATCGGTCCACTATGTCGCGGTCGGGATTTTTTTTTAATTTAATTTTGTGGTCAGGTTATGTAAGAAGTGTCCTTCCTGTGTACTCCATACCTACTTATCGTCACTACTTTGAAAAAATCTCGTATCTCACGCTGCTCCTCAAAGTTAAAACGCAGTAAGTCTATATGCATTCCATACATACTTACTACAATTTTCTTTTCATTGACAGACGAAGATACAAGTTGTTTTAAAAGTAGTGACGTTATATTAAGTATTCTTGCTTGCCACCGACAAGGTTCTAGTGATTGTAAAAAATGTAGATCCGACGTCAGTTAAATCACTTTATGTTGCTTTAACTAACGCTTTGCTTTTACTTTTACTGTGGCTGTGACAATTTTCGACTCGCGTTACTTTAAAAAACCAGGCTAAAGAGAAAGTGCCTCTGTTACAGTTACGACATCAAATAAAATTGTAATGTGATTATTGGTGACAAGAACTTTATGACTTACTAGCTTTTGCCAGCGGCTTCGCTCGCGTTAGAAAGAGACAAAAAGTAGCCTATAATGTCACTCTGCATCCCTTCAACTACCTAAAAAATCACGTCAATTCCTCGCTCTGTTTTGCCGTGAAAGACGGACAAACAAACAGACACACACACTTTCCCATTTATAATATTAGTACGGAATTACGGATGACAGAAGCATGGCTAAGCTAAATGCGTTTTCACATTACCCGATCCGATGTCGGATGTTGGAAGGATTTAAAACGCAATAACCTAACCACAAAATTAAAATTTTGAAAAAACCCCCGACCGCGACATAATGGACCGGACGTCCGGTAGGAAGGAGCTAATGCATCAAACGTGGTTCACGATAAACCCTCAGCATTTTTCGTTTAGAAGGAAACTCATCTTCTAACCTCTGCGGGCGGGGAATTACCGGCGTATATAAATGTCGGAAGGTTTTTACCGAACAGAAAATGCGTAAGAATATTTCAGAGAACTGCCTCATTTATTGTCACCCTCATAAATTTTGCATTTATATAATTAGGTAGATATCAGAGATTTTTTTATCAAATAGTCATTCTCATTAGGTTCCAATTTGTTAAATGGAGATATTATAAATTATGAAATATGTTGAAACAAATGACGCAAACGTTTAATAGTTATTTTCCCCTCACTAGCTCGGAAACACGTGTTTTGTGCTTCAATACCAGCGGGTAAAAACGCATTTAATCCACTAGTGGGTAAAGTAATTTGACCTTGAATAAAGTCAAATTAACTGCTTTAAAATTGATAAAAGTAGGTGAATCTAGTAATAAAGATGATTTACCTACTGGAAGTAGTAAAAAACGCATTTTTTGTGATGTAGTTTCCTCGCTATAGTGAGGGGAAAAGTTTTGTGTTACACTCGGGTGCAAATGTATTTTACTTCTCATGTGTTAAAAAACTCGCAAGGTCAGGATTCTATTCTCGAACCACTCGCTTCGCTCGTGGTTCAACTATAGAATCCTTTCACTTGCTCGTTTTTCAATTCCACACTCGGCGTTAAAATACAACTTTGCCCCCTTGTATAACAAATAACTATTGTTTTACAAGAGGGCAAAGTTGTTGTTTAACCGCACGTGCCAATATTAATACCCGAGCAAGATTCCAGTATTGAACCGCGAGCGTAGGGAGTTATAGTTCAAAAAGTGGAATCTTGAGCGTTGCGGGGGTTTCCAGGCACGAAGGTTAAACAAACTTTGCCACCGAGTAAAACACATTTTTTTTACCACACCAACACGAACAAAATACTGATTATAAAACATCAAACTAAATCAAATCCATCAATATTTATGATGCAAAATCATCATTTATAGGTACATTCTACCAGCCAGCTTAAATAAGACATCAAGTTAAAGTTTGTATGAAATCACTTTGCACTCTTGTGGATAAAATGCAATTTTGCTATCTGTTTTCGAATAGCAAGTAAGCCTTTAGCCGTTAGTGTGGTGAAATAGTTATTTGTTATACAAGGGGGCAAAGTTGTATTTTAACGCCGAGTGTGGAATTGAAAAACGAGCAAGTGAAAGGATTCTATAGTTGAACCACGAGCGAAGCGAGTGGTTCGAGAATAGAATCCTGAACTTGCGAGTTTTTAACACACGAGAAGTAAAATACATTTGCACCCGAGTGTAACACAAAACTTTTCCCCTCACTATAGCGAGGAAACTACAACGCAAGAAATGCGTTTATCACTGCTTCTATTCCAGCAGTTCACAGGTGGTAAATCATCATTATTACTAGATTCACCTACTTTTATCAATTTTAAAGCAGTTAATTTGACTTTATTCAAGGTCAAATTACTTTACCCACTAGTGGATAAAATGCGTTTTTACCCGCTGGTATTAAAGGACAAAACACGTGTTTCCGAGATAGTGAGGGGAAAATACTTTTTCCCCTCACTAGCTCAGAAACACGTGTTTTGTCCTTCAATACCAGCGGGTAAAAACGCATTTTATCCACTAGTGGGTAAAGTAATTTGACCTTGAATAAAGTCAAATTAACTGCTTTAAAATTGATAAAAGTAGGTGAATCTAGTAATAAAGATGATTTGCCACCTGCGGAACTACTGGAAGCAGTGATAAACGCATTTTTTGCGTTGTAGTTTCCTCGCTATAGTGAGGGGAAAAGTTTTGTGTTACACTCGGGTGCAAATGTATTATACTTCTCGTGTGTTAAAAAACTCGCAAGTTCAGGATTCTATTCTCGAACCACTCGCTTCGCTCGTGGTTCAACTATAGAATCCTTTCACTTGCTCGTTTTTCAATTCCACACTCGGCGTTAAAATACAACTTTGCCCCCTTGTATAACAAATAACTATTGTTGTATTTGTTGCATGCAGCTATGACCCTTCTCAATTCAAGTCTCATCTCGACTGTTTGCCAGGCGGGCCGTAAAGTTTGCTCGCCGCGCGGGTGGTACAAAAGTATGTCCACTAAAAGTGTGTATTAGGTAGGTAGGTACGCTACTACTTATTCAAGTCCCAAGTTTTATCATAAGAGTTTGTAAACATATCGTATGTATTGTTAGATTAATTAGTTGGCAATATAAATTATTACAATCATTGTTGTTTATTGTAAAGACCACATAATGACCTCTTTATCGTAACATAAACTCGTGAAAAGTAACTAGATACCGATTTTATTATTAAAAGTTAAGAAATTCTGCTTAATATTATGTAAAACTATAGAACATTTGTTAGTTTATGATGACAGTAGCTTAGTACAATTAGCTGACTGCAGCTATCCTTACAAGCAATTTGAATAGAAATTAAGATTACTTTGTAAGAAGTTAATATTCTATTGAGGCACTTACATGTAATAGATTTGCTCATGCCTATTCTAATTAAGTAGAATCACAGAATATGTAATAGTACAAGTACAGAAGGCCCACTGCTTTGATGTTCTCGAAATGCCGCCTTTTTAAATACCTACAAAATTCTTACAAAGATAGATAGATAGATAAAAATCTTTATTCTTCTCATTATTACATGGCTCTAATGGCAAACAATTTTGAAATTTATGTATACATACATCGTTATTATTTAAAAGTAAAGTTAAGTAAATAGAACATGCAGAATTAAAGTTATATGTAATTGGTAACATGCATTAAACTAAACCCTAAACGTATACAAACAGACACTGTAAGGTATAAAAATAAGTTGAGCCATGTGATGGTGCGAAGAAGAGGCGCTGACTCAGCATCAAGCTGCGGAGACCCGCAGCGCTGGTATTCTGTCAGAACCGAAAGAGTAGTGACGCTAGGTGTGCTGCACAGAGTGAACCACAAGCCGACTTCATCTGCTCGATAGTAATACAAAGAAACGAGCCGCACGTGCGCGGCGTCCGGTGATAGGGTTACCTATGGATCCATACGAATTAATACTCACATAAAATGTTATACTATTATATTCAAGTCTTGGGTACTTTCTAGGTATTTATATATTTTTGTTCAAGTTCCAACATCACAAGTCTTATTGAACTTTTCCGTGGGACTTAATCAATAGTAGATCTGTGTAGGTAGAATGTTGTAAGCAGAGTAGTAGGTACAGAGCTTTCTACTAGCACAGTATAATAAAGAGTACTATCGTACAGTATGGCCACTCCCGCTCCCCGCTGAAAGTGCCACCCACCCCCTCTCGATTACCTAACAGTTACCGCCTATCAAAAACGCGAACAGTCGACTCATCATACAAGAATAGTACGCGTTCACCTATACCAGCTTAGACTGTGTGCTAGGAACGCGCCTCTTTCATATATTTGATTGCCAGTGTCCGAGGTGTGTTATTAGTACCTTGCTTTGTCATTCAATGAGACTGAAAGTGTGATTTCATATTTTGTATGAATGGAAAGAAGCAATCTCTAACTTTCAAACGAAATAAAAAAGGTGAAAAATAATACATTCAGTTGTTTTGTAACAATATTTAATACCTGCATAAATATTTCATCTACACATTTATTACATTATTTGATACTTATTGAGATTGTTCCCTTATTGTCTGATATTATATTACTTTGTATGCATCACAAATCACAACATTCAAATATATTTTAAACAGCATCAAAAATAAAATGCAACATATATCCCACATACGTTGTACGGCAAGACATTACAACTTCTTCTGGGCTCCACATCTTCATAAGTTTTAACCATAATCTCTTCGAGCTAACATTATTCTATTCCACAATTAATTCAGTAACATCAGCCTTGGTGACGAGAGCCACCAAGCTGCCACTTTGTGGCCTTTCCTCTCCCTTGATCCATTTATCGAAAAGTTGAGCCACATATGACAACGGGGTCCATGTGCTGTGGTCCGCTTTTGGCATCCATTTTCTGTTCATCTCAGTATCCAGTGTTATAGGCATGATTGCAACAGCCAGAGAATTCTCAGGTAATCCTGAATCTTTAGCTCCGAGGGACTTCGTAAGCTGGTGGACAGCGGCCTTAGCCATGCCATAGCCGATCATGCCAGGAGTGGCATCCAATGCAGCTTTAGCTCCAGTAAGAGCAAGTAGGCCACCAGGTGCCAGGTATTTGGCAGCGAGAGTAGCAGCAATGCTGGAGCTCCATACGGACTGACGCCACATCAGGTCCGCTTGCTTGCTCAGGTCTTTAGCGGCGTTGCCTCCAGCCCAGCCGCCGGCTACGCAAATTACCGCGTTCACTTTCTGACCTTGCAGCGCGGCCGCGAGCTCGTTCACCACGTGTTCCTCTTGCTGCACCCACGAAGCGTCCTTAGGAACAGTAATGTTCACGTCAGCAGTCTCGTTCGGGTTCAAATCGACGTTGGCGACCCACCAGTTTGCAGATTTGAAGTGGTTGACGCAAGCCGCACCGAGCGCGCCTCTGCCGCCGTAAACAACAATCCTTCCGCTAGCCATTGTGACGTGTTACCGCGACTGGAGCCCGGGGACAACTAATTAGTTATTGGCGAGCGAAATACAACCTCGTTATCTGCGGTAACCTCGCCTCTCACTTTTTTACCGAGCGCAGCGGCACGAATGAGCGGTACGTCACGAAGGGCAGCTCGATAATTATTATCGCTGTAGGATTGTGGGAAGGTATTCCGTTATCATGCAACCTGCCTCTACTGAATTTAAGTTATTGATTTTCACTTGTTGCGAGATCTTCAACTTCGTTTGACTTGACAGAAAAACAACCTGACCTGCCTGAAGGGTGACGTCTAACGTCAAGCTCATGACAGTTGTGAGCATGGACTTTCAATAGGGACTGAGGTCACACTTTTTTTGCCATACTAAATTGAACTTTATCACCGGCGCAGAAAGGCGTTCTTATTAGACTAGTAAAAGTGTGTCCACATGAGAGTGTCAAAGTTGGGGCTGGTGTCCCTCTCGCACGTGTGACCAGTGTTAAAGAGATTACTATAGTAGTAGTATTTTTACCTGTATGATAACTAAGTTTATAAATAGAACCGTTTTTCCCCCGAAGGGTAAAAAACGGATATTTAGGTTCCTGCCGAAGCTTGAACCACTAATGAGATTAACACCTTCATAACTCGGCCCTAATCGAGTGAATTCCTCGACTAGTAGCGCCATCTGGCGCGCCAGTCAAGTACTAGTGTCGCCAGGTTACCAGCGCTCGGCTGCTTTTTCCTCAGTACCTTTAGCCGGCAAGGCCCTTAAGGGTGGTTCAAGCTTCGGCAGGAACCTAAATATCCGTTTTTAACCTTCGGGGGAAAAACGGTTCTATTTAGGTGTCCGTGCCTTCGCTTGAACCACTAATGAGACGTGTTTAAACCTCTGCCGGCGCTGGTTAGGGCGTACTGTGACTGATATACTTTATTTATACAGAAATGTCATAATAAGAAATAGGAAGGTATACAAAGGGATGTTTCAAAATTTAGCCACTAAGGTTTCATGAGTTGAAACTGACTCAACACAACACAGCACAGTTATCCATTATGACTCTATGATGGTGGTGAATCACTTAATTTATGTATAACATAAAACCGACAGGAAGCCAGTAGTTAATAGATCGGTATTACAATATTTACGGAAATAAAACCTGTTATTTCAATAACATTTTTGTGAGAAAATATCTGTAGCAACCCAAACTCTGAAGAGCTTCCCCTTCATCAATGGGTGTTACATCAACGTCGGCTAAATTTGTCTCGCGTTTCCCTTACAACAGTCCCTAGTCAGAACAAGATCATATACATGTTTTTTGTCTTATAAATTCACCAAGATACTAGTCTTCTTCTGCTTAAGATAACTATAATTATATCATGTAACTATAATACACAATTATATCATAGCACTGCCATGAGCATTATGACATAATGTTTAAATTTTTACTTTTCATGTAAATTGATCAATATTGACATAGCCATTGTCTTACATAGCCCACTGCCAAATGTCAACATTTCCCATAGCATAATGTGTTATGAATTCTGTATATGAAATATACATTTGCCAAAACAATTGAAATGAACGCTTGAGTTGAAAGAAATTGCACGCTATCATATGTTAATTTGTAATGTATACCCACATCACGATAATGTATGCGTTACTGCTGGACTGGTAGCAAAACTGCAAATAAGATGATAATACATTTTTGGCTTCTGACTGAATTGACAATACCATGCCCATGGTTAGCTAAGGATCCATATAATAAAAGGTAAGCTCCCACTCAAAGTCTTTACGAGAACGGAAACTATGCAAATTTTTCCTATTAAATTAGAATGGGTCAACTGAGCAAAAAGCTTTGGGATACAAGCGATTGAAACGAATCAATGATCTAATGAGTCACACATACTTAGGCGAAGATCAAATGAAGGCAATTATTTCTAATTAAATTGACTTTGATACTTCCATGAATATACATGAATGTTAATGCGGGAATCCTCTCTACACTGTACGCGTCAACTTTATTTAGTCTTTTACTATGTCTAGCTAGTATGCTTTTTTCGTTATTTGAAATATTTAATTTATGTTTGAATAATTATGAATATGTGATGTGATGCATATATTTTAGGCTTATCATTTTTATGACTTATGTGCTGACTAGCCGAATTTATAAAGGCAAAATTGTACGATTCGTGAGCTAGTAATTCTAAAACATTACGACTTATGACTCTTTAGTCCATTTCGATATTCTAATAAGAATGTAAGACGACAGATAACTCTTCAAATAAGGGTTAATGATGTACGATTACCCATTTATAATTAAAATTCAGTCATCAGCTTAAGATAGTAAATAGTTTTCTTTTCAGAACTTTCGTAATTTATCACCAAATTGCAAAGCAATATATTCTATATTGCTCTTTTGTGCGAATAATATAAATGTCTCACGTTCTTTATAAACTGATGTATACACATAAACATACGGGTTAATATTTACTGTATTCTTGCTTATTTCCCAAAATCCATATGCAGCGGGACTTCCCACAAACAAGATACAACTGTTATGTAGGGTAATATCTGATTCTACAATTATATCGAGATGACAATTATTTATTTATCGTATGGCATATAATTAGAATTTTCTTAAAAGTCGTACGTGCGCACGGCTGTAGCATGTAGCGCCACGGACGATGACAATGGTATTTACACTTGCCTGTCATCCGAGACCAATAGGTCAAAATATAGTAGCTATAAGTACTGCGTACCTTAAGCACTGAGCTTTTATTTTTCATTAAGGTTTCAATACCTTACTTCTGATAAATATAGTTCATCAATATCTATTTAAACGGCAATAATTTTAAGTTTTCTGTTACCACTAGAAACCCATTTTGCCTAGAATCTGCGCTCCTTTTTATGAGTGTCCTAACAAATTCTTGCATGTCAGGTATATTAGGAGTCCGAAGTCTTCTAAATTAAGTCATAAGCACAGTAATGTTATAAAGATCATATTTCTAGTTCCTTACACTAAATTCAATTGGGACTGGGACTCGTCCTCTGACCTTACGAACCGTTTTTGAATAAGTTGTGGCGTCTACTCTGTTACTGACAAATAGTCG
Source organism: Leguminivora glycinivorella (assembly GCF_023078275.1). Lineage (NCBI taxonomy): Eukaryota > Metazoa > Arthropoda > Insecta > Lepidoptera > Tortricidae > Leguminivora > Leguminivora glycinivorella. Next base: position 6,580,595 of record NC_062986.1, on the reverse strand, counting down.
CGCCGCAAAATTCTAATAAATGGCCCTTAGTAAGCAACTGCGGAAATGTGTATCGATCCTACAACGCGCTAATGTAGTTCCAAAAGTTAATTGTAAATATACAAATTCTGTTAATCTCTCTAGACCCCAGAAACCTATTCAGAAAACATTTGTCAAATGAAATAAACGGGAACTTTCTGTTAGTAATACCGTAGTAGCGGGCGATAATTTTAGGATGCGAGCGCCTCTTTATTTGTAAGAGGAAACTGTGTTCTAAAATCGAAAGAGATTCATCCTTCAATTTCCGTTTAATTTATTATTTCAGAAACAGGCCTCCACATTCAGTGACTACCTTTCAACATTTTATCCATAAGAGTGCCTTAGCAAATTGTGAAAATCGGAAAATCTTCTCTCGGAAAATGTATTGCCCTATTGGTTTTAATGAGCTTAAAGTGTTTTCGATATATCATACTCATACAACAAATAAGCACTTTGAATACAATTTACCTACACGGTTTCTTGCTTTGTTTTGTGTAGTTGTTTAAGTTTAGGACCAACTTCATTTACTTCGGTCAAGAGATGTAAGCCATAGTTATTCGCTGTAAATAGTTTGAGAATATTGTTCGGTCGTCTCTTTAATCTAATTCGTTAGTTATTTATAGAAACATATGATTCGTAACATTACGCCATCGAACTGGGCAACCGACAAATCCTTTTACGACGAGAGTCCATCCTGAGTAACAATGCAACAAGGCATACTAAAATCCTATTGTACTAAATAACATATCCTTTAAGTCATTTTGCCAAACTATCCACCAAATATCGTATATATTTGGGAGTCAGATTTCCGGTACGAGTTTGTTGTCTTTGTAATTAACTTCTTCAAGGATTGTCTGTAACCTTGGTCTAGCTAACGTTAGTAATAATGCATGATTGAGTATTCTAACCGTTGGTCGATTAACGGCAGTTTGAGGTCAATTTGTAGTACATATATGTATATATCGTACTTAGAAAACTTTCCGAGCTGTACCTTTTTATTTCTAAATGAATTGGTTCAGAAGTCTCTACTGGGTCGATTGTTACAGAAGTAATACTTTTGTCAGTTCGGTATACTGAACAACATATACTGGAACATTATCCGCCATTAGTCCGACTGGATGTTTCAGCCGGACAGCTATAAGTTTACTGAAATACAGACGAATATCCAGGTTTCACAGAGTAATAAGCCTAGTACAAGAATTTTCCTTTGCGGTAAGTTATTTTGTAGCTAATAGTCAACATTTGCTAAGTACCTGAGTGGTTCTTCTGCATTTCTAAAGTCCGTATCAAGACCCAAGACCATGCGTCAATTATTGACGCCCGTGAGTTGATGAGACTAGAGCTCTAATCATTCATTTAAAAGAATCTTCACTCTAGAAATAGCGTAAAACAGTGGCATAAATCAATGGATTTTCTTTATCCCATTGGTATCTTCGCCGCCCCCTATCCCTTTCTGATTGGGCAAGAAGGGCTTTGTAATATGAAGTGGTTTTTTTTTTTTTTTTTTTTTTTATTCTGTTTAGCATCACTATTATGTATATTTCTTAATTCGCTTAGTATCTGGCAACAAAGTGCTAGTTAATTGCTACCGAAGCTCCACCCACACGTTTTTAGATGTGGAAGTGGATTTTCACAACGTCAAACCTTCTAATAAACCTCTATCATGACGAGCATTCTAAAAGTTGACACGACAAATTAGGTTGGCAATAACGGCGTTGCTTTACAGTAATTGGATCACACGTTCGTCATCATTATGGCCGTTCAGATATTCACGAGTGAGATAAATTTGGACATCAAAATCAGTCATCTGTTGGTCAGGTGACCACGCTGATTATGTATTAGCTAATTAGGCAATTGAGACGACGCCGATGTCGTTCACTTTACCTGTCTAAAACGACCCCACTTATGGGAACCCATCACGTGATGATTTTTGTCTAATAAGACAATGACTAAACTGTGTAATTGTGTATGTCTCAGGTTAACACGTACGCTGTGGTTCTGATTCGAAAGACCTTCTACGAAGTATATATGTTTAGAAATACCTTATACAAAGTATGTTTAGTTAAGAGTTGTGCTAATTACCGCAAAGTAGATGTTAAAGCGACATAATCTCATTGAGATTCGAGTACAAATACAACATTTTGCCTCGTGACCATAACGCTCGTCTCATGACACGAAAGGTGAATTAGTGCATAGCATGTAATAACCCAATGGGTTCTCACGGGATGTCGTAAATCATCGCATAGGGCAACGAAATCCAAAATTCCAAGTCGCTGCAAAGTTTAATCTTTTACGGAGCGACGCTTGTCAATTTATACGACAATGTACTTTTTCGCATAGCACAACTTTACTCATGTTGTCTCTAATGACGAATCATGTCTGCACAATGAATGATCTCCTTTGTCATATCACGAGGCGATGCCCTATCGGATCGTGGGCCCTATCTTTTCATAGGCCAGGTTATCTAATGGGACCTCATCTGTCGTTTCAAAACATCTCTTGTGTCCTGTCACTTCACGAGGCGAAGCTATGACTTTTCAAGGGACGAACCTATGTCGTCTCACGGGACGTCGCTCTGTCTCGTCTTACGTGAGCGTGGCATTTGTCCCTTATATTCTTTATGACGGTGCATAGGATTACACTGCGTCCCATCGCTGTCAATTTTCTTCATCGTCTCCATGCCACCACACAGGAACAACCCTGTCGTCTCGCGGGACAATGCAATGTCGTCTCATTGGACGACGCCTGTCGTATCACAGTACGACGCCATGTCGTCTAACGGGACGACATCTGTCGTCTCACGGGACTACGCCATGTCATCTCACTGGACGACGTCATGTCGTCTCACGGGACGACGCCTGTCGTCTCACGGGACGACGTCTTTCGTCTCACGGGACGACGTCTGTTGTCTCACGGGACGACATCTGTCGTCTCACAGGACGACGTCTGTCGTCTCACAGGACAACGTCTATCGTCTTACGGGACGACATCTTTCGTCTCACGGGACGACGTCTGTCGTCTCACGGGACGACGTCTGTCGTCTCACGGGACGACGTCTGTCGTCTCACAGGACGACGTCTGTCGTCTCACGGGACGACGCCATGGCAGTCTCACGTGAGTGAGGCATATGTATCCGCGTATTTATGACGGTGCCTACAGGAGGTCACTGCGTCTCGTCGCTGGGCCAATGGCACCGAGCGGAATATCACGAAGTTAGAAGTAATCATAATCTTTTCGATGCTTTAAATTTCTCGAACTTTTTAATACTTGCTTTTGTAAACGTGTTGCTCGGCCGAGTTACAAAAGCGTACTGAGGAAAAAGCAGCCGAGCGCTGGTAACCGGGCGACACTAGTACTTGACTGGCGCGCCAGATGGCGCTACTAGTCGAGGAATTCACTCGATTAGGGCCGAGTTATGAAGGTGTTAATCTCATTAGTGGTTCAAGCGAAGGCACGGACACCTAAATGATAATTAAGTCTTAAATTACTTTTGTATTATATCGAGGCAAGGATATTAATACCTTGTAACGAATTGGTAAGTCATTATTATGAAGCCATAAAACCAAAGATTTGCGCAATTTAAAAAAACCTTTAATTCGGTATTAGTAGATTTGGTAGTAACTTTGAATATTGACTGGTATCCCCAAATAATGACAGTGATGACGTCATTCAAATGATTTTGACAGTGGCAATAAGTGCGAGAGGGACACCAGCCCCAACTTTACCCTCTCATGTGGACACACTTTTTGGCCTAACAACTCAATCTAGCTTAATAATATATAAATCTATGGTTGTGAGTTGTGACACATCCCTCCCCCAATTGACTCATTCGTTTGATTCTTAATTAATTATTTTGTAACGGTAACTGAATACTTTAAAATGTAAACGACTCCACTTATATTTTAGTTCTAGAGTTTCAATTAGTTTTGGTCACATCTACAAGTTTATCCATCAGGCTTCATGGAGTAAAACTGCGTAAATCGGAGCGAACGGATGAGGTATTTGCTTGCAGTTGGCAGTAAGTGTACATCCGTGGTATATCCCACATCCGGTAAGTCCTAGATTGTGATTGGTAAAAAAGTCACATGTTGGGCTAGCATTGGTTGTGTTGAAAAAAATAGACAGGAAGTGTAGGAAGTGTGTCAAATTGTCAATTTTAGGCGCTAGAAATAAAAAAACAATATCAAACGAAGTTTTTATTGCTTCAAGTTATGAGTATTTAATAAAATCTTATGGTTAATTCTTAAAATATCACAGTGCAGGTTTTAAATATATGTACTATACTTATATGAACTATAGAGTCTGTTCGGAAAGAGTCGTAAAATGTATGGGATCCAACACATTTCACCAATCTTCGCTTTCGGAACAGACTCTATACATCATTTTTATTAGTTTAACCTTAACTAAGGCTTCCCGGAGACAGTCTTAACAATTCATAATCTTAAAAAAAACTTGTATGCAATCTGACAGTTCAAATCTGTTAGTGTCTTGTCAGTGTCAGTTTGAACTGTCAGATTGCATACAAGTTTTTTTTAAGATTATGAATTTTTAAGACTGTCTGTGGGAAGCCTAACATGAAATACTTACATAGAGCATGTTAAGCAACTTCCGTCAATAGAAAAAAGCGGCAAATTTAAAAATGTAGGTGCGAATGTTTATCGTCCCATAGACAATTTGAATTTCGCGCCCTTTTCTAATGACGAACTTGTTTGACCGTCTATAATTATGAGATTTAGGAGTAAAATTTAACTTAATATTATTCTTGTATTTGATGTAAAAAGCTTCAAAGAGAATGAACAAAAAAAATGAGTATATTAATTAACATAATTTTCAGTACAGATGGTGTTTTTTTACGCACTAGTGCGAGAAGTGGTTCATTATATGCCAGGCAGGCAATTATGGTCGCGCGATAAGTGATAAAATAGCAGGCCGTCCCTATCGCTACACGTGCGAAAAGGTAACTCGTGTCGATTCAAAACACTCCCTTCGGTCGTGTTTTAATTTATCGCCACTCGTTTCGAACTTCCTTATTTTTTACGCACTTGTGTCGTAATGTACTATTTCTAACAATCTGCACATGTAATATTACTCAAATTATACTTTAATATGCTATCCATTTCCATTGAAAAGAATACGTTTATAATTACATTTACAGTGATTCCTATAATCTTAAATAATAAACTGGTGTCATTCAGAGCATTGGCCTTCCGCAGGTGATGTTCGCGGTTTATATTGAAAATAAGGCTGAGAACCACCGCCACGATAGCAGACACAACCTAAAAAAAAACGAAAAAAACACAAAATAAAAAAAAAGTGCAGGAAAAAATTGTGATAAAAGAAACTCGTGATAAAAATGTAAAAATATAAACCGACCAATCATTGAAGAAAAATAAACAAAGGGATGTAACGTAACACAAAATAAATATATCGATACTCTGTCAATTTTATTTGACCCATTTCTACCCTTACGACTAAACTGTCTACAACGTATATTGATAAGTGGCACTTTGCATCACTGCTACGCTTTCATGTTCAAGAACTTATCAACAATGCTCGTTGTCCTATTTCCATAGAAATCTTGCGTGGAGAGCGCGGGGTCGAGGCCGAACGTCATTTTAATAACATCACAGAAGACTGCGCATGTCATGAGCCCCACCGAACCGTGGTACAGCCAATCAGCGATTTTCTTCTCTTTATGGCTTCCCTCATTGTCCATGAATGATATGATTATTGCCAAAACTCCCGCGCTCGCCTGAATAGAGTAAAACTTTAAGTGAAAAATCAAGAAATATTATAAACGAAGGTTAAGTTTTACGAAGTACTCTTAATTAACCTTAAATAGTTTGTCGGTAATTTTCAAGACATTGTGCCATTTCCTTTCCGTAAATATTCGCTATTAATATAATTAAGGCGTTCTAAAATCAAAGGGCTGTTGGAGTACTCTAAACCGAACGCCGAAATGACGATATTGAACACGGATATGACGAATATGAAAATGACTATGATGTCATTGAGGATCACCGCCGAAGGTTGGTCGTCGTCGTCATTCAGGTCCAAGCCGCCGATGGCAACAAAGAGCAAACCAACCAGCAGCTAAAACAAATATTTACCTAGTTTAACTTATATTTAAATTGAAAAATAAGCCAATTCTACGCTCCTTAATCTCTGCATCTATACACAGATTATGATTGGTTGATTTACGTTGTTGATGACTTTATCACTAATTAGGAATGAACACTGACCTTTTAGTTACTGTACTAATTGTAATTATTGGTTAAATTACACAAACTATTAAAGTATTCAATGTGCTGCTGTTGGGAGTGGATGTTATTAATACTTGTTATAAATATTGCCTGATTTATCTTTAGCAAGAGCCAGTCGGTCAGTGTTAGCAAGAGTCAGGGAAACAGAGTTTTCCTCCAAAATCTAATATATTATAAGAGAATAGTTTTTCCGATATTCTATTTTTTCTGATAGAAATCATGTCTGTCAGTATGACGTAGGTACTCGATCTACACGTTTAGTCTTGTGCTACACGACTTCGCTTGTGACTTGACTATTAATGACTTCGCCTGACAGCTTAGTTAATCGCATAATCTATTTCCAAGTATCTTGCAAGCGAAGAGTCAAAGGCAGACACGAGCACATTGAGGACGGTAACCACAAAGGCAGACGCTGTGGTGGCGTAGTTGACGCGATGCGCTGAGACGCGGTGCCGAGGCTCGTGGAAACGACAGTCACGGAGCAGGTTTAGAGAAAGCAGCACCAGCCCCATTGCTACCTATACGTAGTTTAAAATCAACAATAGCGGTGGAAGAATATTCATTAGACCTACACGCATATTAGTTTTTGTCTTGTACAGTCACCTACGCTACGGCTAGTTTATAGATAACTATACAATAACATTTTCTTTGAAGTACATTATGTAGCGCGCATATTACGGCTTACATACTCCTGATATGCCTAGTACCTGAGATGCGTTGTTGAAGTTGAAGAGGAAACGATTATGTTACACCACACCTGATAATCTGTATTCCAGACCTTTAGACAAAGGTCAAATCTATACAAAATCCTACGCGTAAATGCTTACCTGCAGCACAATGGAGACAGAGATAAGAACGACCAGCAACGTGTAGAACTCATGCTTTGGGCCAACTTGGAGCACGTACTTCAGCTGCGACGCATTGGAAGTCAGCAGAGCGATGTCCAGCATGCCCTGGGCCACGGTCTTCTTCGTGGCATAGCGGTTAGCGTCGAGGCCTTTTACCTGAATAAAGTAGTTTCTTTGTTAACACGGGATACAAATGTTACAAAACACCTGCCTATACGTACCTAAAGCGTGGCACCTAGCTTTTTTCGGGCATAGGACCTTGATAGCTAAGGCGATGGTTTGTTTTATATTGTTTGATAATGAAAACCTTAACACCTTTCATTGCTCTCTATTTGTGTAGGTACATCAGCATCAGCAGTTTATTTTTAATTGACTAATTATGATACGCCAAGGGCGAAGATATAGATATAGTAGTGAGATTACCTATATAATAGAGCTACATCGCGTTTTATATTACCTATCTAACTGACAGAGATTTTGGATTAAATATAGTCTGTTTAAATTCACTCCTTCCCAAACCTTTCAGCAGTTAATAATTGATGCAGGCCATAATTATTAAATTATTGTATAACTTACAATGTTTCAATAGTAATTGTAATAGGAAAACAAAAGAAACCTTAAATTACTTGTGCACTGAGAACTCCAGTAGATGCATCCTGTTCCTTTCTTATCATTTCGTCTATATCCACATCCACGCCGCGTTCGCTCGGAGCATCGGTATTATCCTTACTTTCCATTTTTTAAATTTAAAAACACAATTTCGATTAAAACTATTCACGGATACGTTCCGACGGCAACTAAAGATCTGATTGAAGCATTGTTTTTCGCCGAGCGAAGGAAATTCGTTATTTCCTTTAGCATGAGCCTTCGAACACGGAGTGAAACCGAATTTTAAATAATTACTTACTAGCGTATTATTGAGCGTACGCGTAGGTACGATGAATCAGCGAGAGCAATGGATTTTGTAATCTTCCAACCTAATTGAATGTAAGTACATGGAAGGATCCCGCGAGATATTCTGCTGTGCAATTGTGCACAATGTGTACATCGCACATAACTTATTTATTACAAACACACAATTCAATAAAATTTACATATATGAAATATATCATAAAGCTAACCTCATGATATAAAGTAGAGAACTTATTGTAGTTTTTTTTATTGCAATAGTGGTCAAATTGGCCAAACAAATACAATTAAAGTTCTTCTATCAAATTGCAGCAGGTATTTAAATGATTAGATATTTTTTGCGGTTGCATCCTGCATAGAAGGCAATTAAAATGTATGTTAAGTACGAGTATATAATATTTAAGTAGGAGAGGACTAAATGTAACCTAGCCAACCAATTTTAAAAAGTGGAAATAAGTCGGAGTTAAAATGGATACCTACTCCTCATTATTGCCAAAATACATTAAGTACTGTGACAATACATATTTCATACCGCGCCGCGACAGATTTTCATTATGCAATGTAGAGAGTTAGAGACTAAGTACGTTTTTTTTAAAGCACCTATTCTAAAGTGGAATGAACTAGACCTGTTTCATCTGCTACCATTAATGCTCATGTTGACTGTACTTGTTTTTGTTTGTTCACCGTTTAAAGAACTACCTAGGAACACATAAATAATGTACCTATACAGTCTTCTGTCCATCACGAATTAAGAGCTATGGAATATATTTTTGTGCAACTTTTGTACACCGATATTTTTACACTTGACTGTATAGTCACAGTTTTCATATTAGGAATTGGAACAACGAATAATATTGTCACAAAATAAATAAGTATTATTAAACGACTCTACATATTTACGCATTAAGTGCGCATTTCCATACATTTTAGCAACTTTTGTGCAATATTTTTGATGGCGACTGTACTGTGGTTTCAAGTCCAATCGAAAGTTTCAAGTCATATAGAGTGCCATCAAAGTCACCACATACCTATTCTTTCGAATATTAAAAATAAAGAAAGTATTCGCTTTTCTCGAAATAGTCAAACTTACCCCATTTCTCAGTCCGGCGGGCAAAATTGAAGCCATTTTAAAATTTATCTAAAGTTCTTTCAACTTTGAATCATTTGAAAATAGAAAACTAGAACGTTGGTCTTATTTTTAATACTTAGAGCCCTGGAACTGCTGAAAAGAGCCGATGCTTGAGGGGGTGTAAAATCGATTCGGTATCCAGACAACGGGGACAAACATTATTCTTCTGCGATATAGTTGGTCTGATTTACGAGGGCGATAGCTATTGGTAAATGTCAGTGTCAGGGTGGTGTCAGGTGACACGACGAGTTCAAGTATTAAAACACTTTGAATCTAACGTGTATTACCATAAAGTAATAATATCAGTGATATAACTGAATTTTATAAGATTGGATAAAGCATTTGATTCGCAAAGAGATAGCGATTTACATAAGATTATAGTGACATCGATAGCATATGTCGATATATTTCATTTTGTCAATCCCTATTTTGTTTTTAGAAAAAGTTGTTTATCTGCATATAAATGATCACGTGACGACTGACGAAAAAATACTTCAAGTCCTTCAAGACAAAAGTTCTAAGGCTTAAGACTTTGGTTTGACTTTAATAGGCTTTGGGTTCTTTTGTTGTTTACACCAAACTGCAGCTACTTAAAACAGATATTAAATCATATATAATTCATTTAATAGTAGTGATTTACTAGATGAATTTGATATTAAAGCTACAATGTAAAGCCATAAAACTTCTTTAAGTACATCGAACTTTTGAAAAGTCGCGCGAAGTTCTCATATATTTGTCTATTTTATTTAACTTTATAACAAAAGAGTTAAGTTTACTAACACACGTGTACAAAAAATGTACTTAATAATCTTTAATTCTGTACGAATAACATAACATAATAAACAAGGAAAATAACAATAAAAAATATTTCAAAACCTTGCTAAAATGAAACGTAGACAACAGCGCGTCCATCATCGTCTCGTCAGTGTGATCTGTCAAAAAATGTTTCCATTCCTTCCCGTGTTGTTTGGAAAAATATAAATCAAAACTACTATGTTTTCGGCCCTAAACATGCATAATTTTATCTTCGTTGTGTAGCTCAGTGTTTTGCTTTTTATGTGTTCGTGTTTTGTGTCTGAAATAATGGAGGAAACCAGTTAAATCACGAAGTGGAATTCGCCACCATTAACATTGTTTTAGCGGGACGAGCCCATATATTATTCTAGATGCTGCCTTCTATGCCAATTTTGTTCACGAGAGACAGCCAGGATGCTTTTGGTAATAAAATTGTGCCGAGTACTAGTTCTTTCATTCAGAATTTTGCTCCTAAAATTGGTTTAAACCCAGAGGTGAGTCAGTAAGGCGTTCATGTTGGCTATTGCGTATTCATGGTATTATTCGTATATTTTGCATTATCATTTTAAAAATACATTTATTTGACTAACAACTGAACACTTTATTAGAGTATAAACAGAACATACAGATATATTGACTGCTGGATTGTATTATATTTTAGCTTTACATTATTTTGTAATTCACGAAGTTGACAAACACTAATGAATGAAGACGACATCACAAGTCTGTTCTCATTTCAGTCTAATTTAAGTGTTTAACTTTTTTCTTTTGCTTTTTTTTCAGCCTCCTCCTCAAAAAACTGAACAAACTCCTCAATTGCCTGTTCAGAGTGAGATTAAAAACAAAAATGATAACCAGGGTAAAAATAAAGAGCCAGTTAAGGCTCTTGAGTCAACAGAGGCCAATGCATTAGATGCAGGTAAATATTCTATTACTGTGTTCATAATTTAGCTTTATTTCTGTGAAAATGTATGGAGGAAGAAATGTGTCATTTAAGTAGGTCACAAGAGTTGGCAACAGACATTATTTTTATAAGTAAACAAAACTTGGTAACATAATGTGTGTGTGATGTACACTTGTTTTTTGCTCCAATTTGAATTTATGTAAGTGAGAGAATGCCATTATTTTAATAGCAATTTGACATTAATAATTATATTGCCACACTTTGCCTTTGAAAATGTTATGTTGAAATTTATTTAACTCCAAACATTTATTTGTAAAATAATGCATTCAATGCCATTGCCATGCCAATTTTTTTAACTTTATAATAAATTTTTCGCATTTTTCTTTGTTTCAGCATTAGTTAGATCTTATTACACAAAAGTACAATCAAGATTTTCTTCAAACCAGTCGGTGCCTACCAATAAGTTTGTACAGTTTCAAAGTCTATTGAAAACTTTCGACCCTGCCAAGGAGACTCCCGTAGAGTTATATAAGAAGATAGAGGAGTTATTTGGTGTAGAGCATAAGGATTTTGTAGAGGACTTTCTATTGTTTCTGGAGCCAGGACAGGCAGTGCAAGTTGGAAGGTTCTCCGACCATGTTATGTTGACCAAGATGACAAATTTTATAGAGTTGTTACAAGTAAGTATTACTTCACTAATATCATTAGAGTGAAGCATGAATTAACTCATATTTAAGCTAAGCATGATTTGTCCTTACTTATAATGTTGTCTATCCTCGTAAGGCCCAATGTACATTACAATGTACATAGTTGATGCAATCTAATTTGAATCTTCCGTGAACCAAATATTAAATAAAGTAGAATTTCCATTGTTACATTGCTTTTTGAAACAAACGAAATTCTCACCAATTTACTAATAGAACAAGGTTCAAATTCAAAATGGGAAAACTAACTATGGTGGGCCTTACGAGGCTATGTGTTGTGTATGATGGTCATATTTTACTGTATGTTGGTATTGTAGGTGCAAAATTTTAAAGATGGTTTTGAACATGTTTTTTTAATAATACATTGTTGTCAAACATGCATACTGCCCACCTGACATCAGCCACCTCACTCCTTGCAGCAGACATCATAGCCTATGGATGCTTGTTCAATGTTACATGAATTATAACTAGATTAGATAAATTACTATTTATTTTTATTACCAGATTCTGACATTTATGACTCATTTTTTTATGGACTGACCCAGTTGCTTTTTGCCCAATGTTACAGCTCATTCTGTATTATGGAAAATAAACAGCCATTCATAGTAATATTAAACTACAATATGATAGTAATCCTTGTATGAGTGTTGTGTAAGGCAACTAAGGAAAACTGATGGCGGCAGATATGCACATGAGCAAGGCTTGCCCGTATCCTTTACAAGGTACTTGCTTACGAGATCTGTGCACACCGTCACCACAAAAAAAACTGTTTCACTCGGATGTTTGTCCATCAGTTTTGTGTCAAATAGCAGCCATTATTTGTTTATTAAACTTTGTATAGTTATGACTTATGATTGGATCCTTACTCGATTTATTCAACATTGTAAGGCCTCTATAAGGTAATTTATTAAACTTTGTATAGTTATGACTTATGATTGGATACTAACTCGATTTATTTAACATTGTAAGGCCTCTATAAGGTAATCTAACTAAGAAAATCAGTATCTACAGGGCTCATATTTTAAAAAAATGGGATGGTGTATGTGTGGTTAATGAAAACCAGCCACAAATGAAGGTAGCCAGCACATAGCATTGATTCTATATTACTTTAATCATTAATTATCATTATACATATGTAGATTGGTCATAAGCATTTTTTTCCTTGTTTATTTATAGAAATGCATGATACAAGGACGAAATGTAGGAAATTTGCAACTCACATTGAATGTGTTTAATTTATACTTTATACTCTATTGTTCTAAATGCCCTACTTTCCAGACTTGTATAAATCATATCATATGATTCTTCTTAATATAATTCTATACATGGAGATGAGAATTGAATAATAATTTTTATAATTGATTTACAATCATAACCCTCCTTTTGCGTTGCCGTAGTCGGGTAATAACTTTTTCCCCTCACTAGCTCGGAAACACGTGTTTTGTCCTTTAATACCAGCGGGTAAAAACGCATTTTATCCACTAGTGGGTAAAGTGATTTGACCTTGAATAAAGTCAAATTAACTGCTCTATAATTGATAAAAGTAGGTGAATCTAGTAATAAAGATGATTTACCACCTGTGGAACTATTGGAAGCAGTGATAAACGCATTTTTTGCGTTGTAGTTTCCTCGCTATAGTGAGGGGAAAAGTTTTGTGTTACACTCGGGTGCAAATGTATTTTACTTCTCGTGTGTTAAAAAACTCGCAAGTTCAGGATTCTATTCTCGAACCACTCGCTTCGCTCGTGGTTCAACTATAGAATCCTTTCACTTGCTCGTTTTTCAATTCCACACTCGGCGTTAAAATACAACTTTGCCCCCTTGTATAACAAATAACTATAAAAACAGCATCGTTTTAGTTAGCGTAGCAAGATTCATTTTAAAATACAGATACCTAGATTAAAACTATCTGTATTTTAAAGCTTTCTCAATTTTTTTTATCAAATTAATAGGTAACATGAATAATTAAAATGTTTTTATGTTTCTCCCAGAATGAGTCACTATAACTGTAAAATTTTTGCATAACTGGATTTGACCAGTCTTAAATATTCAAATTAATATTTGGGGTTTTCTGGTTAATCTGTACTATTGTCATATCAACTACATTTAACATTTTAATTCTTATTGTAGAGAAGCGTTTTAGTTTTACGTATGATGGCAAGTATTTTGCCGCAATCGATTAAAGGGCTAACAGATGACACAGTTTTAGGTGTTATATTTCATTGCTTCTTTTAATTAATTTTGCACAAAGCTTTATGTATGTTGTTACACAATGCAATGTTTATTTGAATGCAGAGCGAACTATATTCTACTAACAAAATAAATAATACATGTGCTCCATTGATGTGCCGTTTTCAAGCAAAAGGTCCACATTATAAGATTTATAAGTTTGTATTTTTAAGCATAAAGACGCTCGGAAGTCTGATAGGTTATTCCTATAACGATTCGAGCAAATTTCGTCCTTACGGTAAGTGACAATGTACCTTTTACTTGAAAACGTCCTATTTGGTAAGAATGGTGGCAACTTCATCTAGCTAGTATCCTTTATTATACTAATGAAAGTTAATGTTTGTGTACGATAGATAACTCTATCTGCGGACGTCCTGTTTATTTGCGTATCATGTGATGTTGAATAAAAGTTTTCTATTTCTAGTACAGTCGTGATCATAAATATGTGTATTTTTTCACCTTATCGCAACGAGTTAAGGTGAAGAAATGTACACATATTTATGAACTCGACTGTACACACAAAGAGTCGGGTCGCATAGTATGCGCTTCGTTTTTGTTGCTCCTGTGCAATGTTCTCAGGCTGTAACGTCGCTAGTTACAAACTGTAAAGACGCATTTTTTAAAATTAGACTTGACGATAGTTCTGGCTTAGCGCGTAGTGTAGTGCTTGCTAAGCCGCGGTCCCGGGTTCGAATCCCGGTAAGGCCATTTATTTGCGTGATGAGCATAGATATTTGTTCCTGAGTCATGGATGTTTTCTATGTATGCATGGATGTCTTATTTATATAGGATAAGTAATAGGGATGACGACTACATAAAAAAATGGCATTCTGTTTAGTCTGTCAGTTACAGTTAGATCGTCCAAAAATACTGAACACATATTTTTCGCTTTTCTAATTAATGAAAAAATACAAAGATATAGAGCATCAAAGTTCCCCGGAGTGGGGGTTTGTGACGTCACTTCTAAGTAAAAATTGTACCTAGGCGTGACGTCACGCGAAACTTCATCGCACTGTACCGTCGTCATTTTTCGCTTACGAGAAAAAAGAAAAAATACGTGTCTAAAATTCTTTGATAATCTAACTGACGGACTAATTAGTTTTTTTTAGTCGTCTCGCCTATTGTATAGTAATATGTACATAATTATTATATTGTTGTCTGAGTACCCACCACACAAGCCTTCTTGAGCTTAAGGTACCGTGGGACTCAGTCAATCTGTGTAAGAATGTCTATAATATTTATTTATTTCTTGCTTAGTGGGTTATCGTCACCAGTCAGTAGACAAGTGATTCATGCCCAATATCAAAACGGTCGAAGACAATCCTAACAATTACATAGTGTTCAGATTCAGATAGAGAAGAGTTCAGAAGAGTCATAATAGAAGGTATTGGATCCCATAAATGTTACAATATCTCAAAAACTCTACCTCTACCTTGTTTTGGCCTCTTTTAGTGTCACACTGCTAGGCAAAAACCTGCCCTCGTTTTTTCCACTAAAACTTGTCGGCGTTTTCCCACCATTTTGGGTAGAATGCATCCAGGTCATCTCGCCATCTCCTTTTTGGCCTGTCCGAACCCCGGCCTGCACCATTTATTGGTGTCGCGGGTCCCAGTGTGAGATAACAAGATTATTTCTTGGACCCCTTGATTCACATGCACAGTCAAGTGTAAAAATATGGGTGTACACATCTTACTCAAATTATGTCCTGTAGCATCTTAGTCCGGTGTAATAAGAGCGTAGTACCGTATTTATGAGACGATTATTACGATACGTATTTTTGCACTTGACTGCACACTATAAACATGTTTTTTTTCTTTCCAGACGTCGTTATCCCGCAAACCCACGGTGCTTCGCAAAGTCCTCCGCGCCATAACGAACGCTCTCGCAGGCGGCGCCGGCGCAAATTTGAAGAGCCGTGTGATGCCGCACTTGCGCGCGCATCCGAAGCTCGCCGCCATGTTTAAATCGCTGTTCCTTGACGAACGGCCGCCTGATAGGTAGGTTTTGTAAATTTAAATGGACTTACTCATGTCCACAACCTAGCCGAGGCGAAGATGGGGATACGATGGAGCAAGCTTCGCCCAGAAGGCGCCTGTTCACCCTAGATTTGAATATTGTCTAGACTTTTCTCTTTTATATTTAAAGACAAAAATATCTAACACTCTATATTTCTAGAGCCACAGATAAGCGTGTCAGATGCGGCCTTCTTTTCGTAAGATGTTATTGCTGGAGACTAAGGGCGGTTGCATCAAACTGTCTGTCACTGTTAAAGCGTTCGTTAAATTTTATTGTATAAGAAGTTCCATAGACGTCTGCTGCGTGACGATGATGTGTCTGTCAAATGTGGTTGATGCAACTGGCCTAAGTTTCAATCTAATTTGATCATTTTTGTTCCAGTTTATACGAAAGTGGCGTGGACATGTTACACGAGAGCTTTCTCACTGACGACAAGGGTTACGACGTTTGGACGTTTCCCGAAGAGAAGTACAACCGGAGGCAGCCTACAGACAACACGGGACTTGACACTGTGGTAAGTATTTTGAAGGCTCAGTTTCATTGGCGGGGCCGATGGAGCTCCGCTTGCGGGGGGTAGTCGTTTTTATTGGTATTGGAAGCACGCGTGAGGGATGCGAGTTTTAAGGTGCATGTGTGGTTTCCCAAAGAAAAGTACAATCGGGGACCGACAAGGGTCTTGACACTGGCCAGTATCTTCGAGTGAAGTAGAACGTTTTAAATGCTGTGTTTCACTGGCCGGTAAGAGAGATAGGCAATTTTCCATAGGGGAACCCTTTTCATAAGTCAAGTGCCCTCGTGCGCCATTTTTAGTGAAATAGTTTTAGGACCCAGTCAGTTTCACTTGTCCACACCAATAAAATTTGGTACACTGTTGAAAAATAAATAAGTCGTTATTGTTTCCAGTACCTCCACGGTCGGGTGTTCCTCCAACACGGCAGGATGCTGCGCGCGGCCTGCGTCACCTACCCCTACAGCAAAGAACCCTACCGGGTGCGGACGAACCCAACCCCAACCCCAAACCGCAGCCCCAAAAGAAAAAGAAAACCCCCAAGTCACCCACCAAGAACATCAAAGACGTGAACGACAACACCAAAAAAGATGTACTTAAAAGCCCCAAAAAGAATGGAAGGAAAAAAGAACTGAAAAGAGAGAAAAAAGACAAGACTGTTATCACAGAGGCTCCGAAACCAAAACTCGCGAAGATCGAAGTCACGGCGACTGAAATAAAAAAAGAAACTAAAAGTAATTGGACCAGAGAAGAAGATAAGACTATGCTACAAGTATTAAAGGGCGAAGCGGGGTCCGAACAAGTATTTGGAAGGATACAAGAGTCCCTACCCCATAGATCGTATACGGAAATCAAAGAGAGGTTTTGCCATGTCATGAGTTTGCTCCAGGAAATGGCCGTTGGTGAGGTCACGTAGTAACCCGAACTGATTATTGTTAAGTGTATTTATAATTTTTTAATGAATAAATTTATTTTTGACTTTTAGAGCTCACGTTGTTTCTCTTGGCGATCTATCATTCGAAGGAAATTTTACGATTTTGTTGCTCGTACATTGGTACACTGTTATGCTATCGATATTTAATGCCGATCGGTCTGGCCTAGCGAGTAGTACACTAGTGACCGAGCCGATGGACCCAGATATCTGTACTCACAAACAAATATGGAAGTATTCTACGTTTTTAACTATACACATTTACATATTAAATTATACAACACAAGCCTTCTTGGCCTAACCGCTTACTCAATTCGTGTAAGAAAATCCATAATATATTAAGTAAGTATCTACTGATCTATTGGCAAAATGCTTTCACAACATTGATATGATAATCCTCGCTACACATTTTCGCTCTTTTCAGCTTAAGTTTAGTAAAACAAAGAGGTTGATGTTTTTTTCAATCTCGCAAATTCAAACATCGTCATTATTTGACAAGTGTCAAAGTAATAAGTCATTTTAATAACTTATTTTATTTATTTTATCTAATATTTTATAAATGTTTAGATTCGACGAGAACTATTATTATCGAAAATGCTTCTTCGAAAGAGAGCCTCAAGTCCCCACGCAGTCACAAATAAAGAAAAAGATGGGAGAACCTTTGGCGAATGTTTACTTCAAGTCCATGACCCCAAAGCTGAAGGTTCTTGCCGGCTTAGAACCTGTCATGAAGGGCGGTGGAGCCAACTGGTACATGCCTCCGCATGAAATCTTGAAAAGTCGACATGTTCTCAAGCCGATCCGGAAAGAACATCTCTCCCAACTTAGCTACATCGGCATCGACGGCTACGCCGAACGCATGCATGAAGAGCATTTCCAAAATATGGAAAAAGAGAAAAAGCGGGCTTTAGAGAGAAGCGATGCACAGTGGAAAGTGAGAATCAACTTAGCCTGCGAAGACCAATGGTTCGAGGAAGCCAGAGACGCGGAAAAGAAAAACACCGCCATGATTCAACAGGCTTTCCACGAGTTCACTATGCTTTTTTCCTCTTCCATAAACAAAATTGAAACGCTGCTTTTCCAAGCGGCTGAAGCAGAAATCAAAAGAATTAGACATGCTACGTTTGAAAAAATGCAAGCGCATTATGAAGGTCTTCTGAAACAACAAGCGACTATGCTTTACGATAGATACACCAAAAAACTTGAAAAGGAAAAGGCAGAACTGAAAGTTCAGTTTTTGAACAAGGTAAATAAAGCAAATGAAGACACTTGGAAACGCATCCACGATATTAATGTTGAGAAACACGTTGCTATAGAAAAGTTGAGACATCTACTTGAATGTCAGAATTTGGCGTGTCAAGTATATGTCGCGCTCAGGGAGAGAGAGGAGTGCGAGAAAGAGATAGAAACTGCCAAACACAAACACGAGAAAAAGGTCAAACGTCTCGACGATCATATAGAGATGAAAAACGTAAAAATTAAACTGGCTGCTGCTAAAGAAAAAAGGGTACGAGAATTCGACAGGATTTGGCAGAAAAAAGTTTGTCACACCGTAAAGAAGTTTCAAATTTTCGTGTCTTACTGTCTTAACACGCTTCCGGAGTATGCAGAGTTCTTCATTAATATTGAGAAACTGATGATGATTCAGTTAGAAGAGGTTATGCAAAATCCCAGCGCTGAGAGTTTGTTCGAAGAGGAGTCGGAAAAAGTGTGGACTCCCGTGCCTCGACCGCACCCTTTTTATCTTTGTTGTGAGAAAGGAAATAAGCCGCAAATTGATAAGGCTCTTTGCCCAGTTCATTGCACTTCGAGCGCTGACCAGTTCCCGGTTGTAATCATTAATAAACGTTGCATATATGCCGCTTGCGACAATTTCAATCTCTTCACATCTAAAATACAAGATTTCGTGGACGGAGAACGCGGCGATGACACAGATTTTGTAGATAATCACGATTACACTTACGACGTCCCAGTTAGATACACGTCTTCGACTCATTTGCGAGCACTACAACTGGAAAGCTCGCTCATGCAAATTTTACAAAAAGAACGCCCCAATGTAAAAGGAGTATCGACTGCATGTTGCGTATGCAGACTGCCCTACTGTTTCTGTAGTCCGATCAAAATAAAAAGCCCAAAGCCAGAGAAAGTTATCAAGAAAAGTCCTTCCGTCCATTCTATTCCATCTGGCAACAAGATAGAATCCAGGGAAGCGGAACTGAAGCACGAGCGAGAACCTAAATGGGAAGGCTACATGGATTTCCTAAAGCCGAAGAGATGTGAATGCTCAAAACTAGCTAAACATTACCTGCAGGACCACTTACCAGCGTATATGAGGATGACGTCCCCTTATGAAGCACCAGACGTGCCCAATTACGAGCCTTGCGACCTTGATACTTTGAAAAGGTTGGTGCGGAAGGCTCAGGGCAAACGTAAGCCACCGCCTCCTGTCGCTAAAGTACCGTCCAGAACTAAAGACGTGGGTACACAGTACTCTGATCAAGAATTCGAGAAGTTGTGCACCTGCTTCTCTGACGAAGAGCTAGATAAGCTTTTCCAGGATATAATGAATGGTCCACAAGGTACACCGAAAGACCGGTTTGCCGTGGTAGCTGGTTCTGCGTTGGACACTGAAAATACTGAGGGTTTCGCTGCGGCGCGCGCCTTCTCGCTTAGGAATTTGCTTGAAGGCGCACCGCAACTAGAAGAAATCTTTAAAAAAACGTCGTGTTCTTGGTTAAACGATTAGCTACAATAAAATGTTTTGAATGTATCTCAAATAAAGGAATTGTGTTTTATTTTTATACATACATTTATCGTGAAATAAAACTAAATATACAGGGTTAAAAATACTTATATATCCCAATTCCCAACATTCAATATAAAAGCTCTTTTCAGTACAGATGGTGTATTTTTTACGCACTAGTGCGAGAAGTGGCTCATATGCCAGGTCAAAACTTCGGAGGCTCATCTGTACTGAAAAACGTCGTACGATACACGTGCAAAAAGGAAATTCGTAACTCGTGTCGATTTAAAACACTCCCTTCGGTTGTGTTTTAATTTATCGCCACTCGTTTCGAACTTCCTTTTTTACGCACTTGTATCGTAATGTACTATTTTGTACCTACATATATGGTTTCATTTAAACCCAGTAGTTCCGTTGACTGTGATCAATTATTATGTGTTTTTCGGACACCACCTGCGGAGAAAAAATGTTGATTAGGTAACAGCATTCGTTTTGGAGGCCAACATTCTCTTTGGATCGCAGAGCCATCTTAATATTCCCATTACAAATTAAACGGAATAAACTGCTGTCACTGACAAAGTAACACGTGCAGCTCAAGTCAGGGGTTCTCAAAGTAAGGACCGACAGGAAAAATAACTTTTAATTTAACCGGTTATTAAGTCAGCAGTTCTCGAAAAGTTTGGACAAAAATCAAGGAAAAAGTCAGTCCAAAATTATCGAACTTCTGTCATATCAGATACTTAGAAAACCGGCTAATTAAAACCGTCTTCAAATACGATGTTGAAGACCGTTTTAATTAGTCATTAAAATTCACTACCACCTAGTCTCGAAAGTTGCTGAAAAATAATGTTTAGCGGCCCGCTATTTGTACATGGCACATTTCCACAGTGATACCAGTGCAATAAATAAACTACCCCACAAAAACGGCTTTTTAATTTCAATAAATTATTGTCTTTATTGTACTTCTGTATGTTTGTCTATCTTGCCTACTTTAATGTTCCTCTCATCTAATCTAAGGTTAGCTGGAAGAGATCTCTTATATGGATAAGTTCGCCTTTGTACCATGAATCTGTTGTGCACAATAAAGTGATTACTACTACTATAAATATACCAAAACGTTTTGTGTTGAAATGTATTTTCGTTTAAACAGAGTCATTATTTGTGTAATGGAATATGTAAAGATGTTTAATGAAATTTTAAAATATAGGCAATTTTAATATGTACCTCGTGGTGCAATTTTTTTATAGCACCGGCCACACCTTTGTTTACAATAATTCTGGCTAATTTGAAATAAGAATATAGTTAGTTAGTTATTTTATGTAATAGTCGTGTGTTGCAGTCAGGTGTTCAATTTTTTTTGACGTGATAACGTCTAATAACTCGTTACTACGGGCTGCATGCACGAAAAAGATGACGTCATTGTCCCGTTCCGCAAGGCCCGCAAGCAAGAGCAAGTGGTTTGTGTGTGGACCATTTTGGTGTATGCTGCCAAATTGCTAATAAAATAGGCTTGTGCCGTTTCGTTCGTTGATCGGAGCGCTCCGATCTCGTTCAGTCGCTCCCATGAACTAGTTCGCTCTTTTAGATCTTTGCTCATTTAGTTCAGTCAGACCAGACCAGCGACCACTACGGTCGGAAAAATCAGAACGAATGGGACCGACTAGTGTCAAAATGATACGAATATTCCACAGACAATAACAATTCCGGGCCGAAAGGTTGTAAGTAACCGAATCTTAATATGAAAACTTGACGTTTTTGTGTCGCTTTGCTAAATACCTCGCTCCCGGTCGGCGCCGTCTCACACTCTTTCTTGATCCAAACCGCTCGCGCTTGCCGATCCTATA
Source organism: Leguminivora glycinivorella (assembly GCF_023078275.1). Lineage (NCBI taxonomy): Eukaryota > Metazoa > Arthropoda > Insecta > Lepidoptera > Tortricidae > Leguminivora > Leguminivora glycinivorella. Next base: position 6,558,754 of record NC_062986.1, on the reverse strand, counting down.
CTGAACTAAATGAGCAAAGACCGATTCACAGAGCACGGCAAGATTCAGTTCATTTCGGTCATTGATGGGATTTTATTCCTAACAGTAATGACAGCTAGTTCATAGTTCGTGAACGACACAAGCCTACAATAAAAAGATGGCTTCCAATATGAACGTGTTCTCATTTTATAAGTTAAATAAATAATAAGTATAATAACATAAAACATGGTGGCAGCGGTGGGATAAGTGAAAATAGAAAAGGAGGCTTCCGACATGAACGTTTTCTCATTTAATAAGTTAAATAAAAAGAAAATTAATTATTTCAATTTATACCACGACTTTTTGACAGAACATATACCGTCTGAACTCGCCATAGATTTAGAATTATTAAACTAGATTGTGTAGTTAGGTCAAAAAGTGTGTCCACATGAGAGGTCATTGTTTGTGCTGGTGTCCCTCTCGCACTTACTGACAATGTCAACATTATTCAGTGACGTCATCACTGTCATACCTTGGGGATACTAGTCAATTTTCAAAGTTACTACCAAATCTACTAATACCCATTTGAACGTATTTTTTAACAAATCTTTCATTTATTGGCATCAAAATAATTACATTATAATTATTTTCCAATTCTTTACAAAAATACTACTACTATGAAATATATCGAAACCCTAGTTTGAATATAACACTAAAATAATACAAGAAGTTATAAAGTGTCAAAATGGGTGCTATTTATATAAGCAATTGTATGTATAGAACATGGACTTTCAATAGGGACTGAGCTCACACTTTTTTGCCATTGCGTTCTTGTCAGACTAAGGCTCCCCACAGACAGTCTTAAAAATTCATAATCTTAAAAAAAACTTGTATGCAATCTGACAGTTCAAACTGACACTGACAAGACACTGACAGATCTGAACTGTCAGATTGCATACAAGTTTTTTTTAAGATTATGAATTTTTAAGACTGTCTGTGGGGAGCCTACGTCAGGTAGGTAAGTAATTCTTGCATTTGAAAATCTCATCGTTTAATCTATAATACGGTAATGTTTGACGTTATCACGTCAAACTACCGTCCGTAAACCGACTTTACAGACAACCAATTTTTTTAATATTTGGATTAGTGCTGATTTTGGCCGGCAACAGACAGTCTGAAAAATTCATAATCTGAATTTGGATTTGTATGCAACCTGTCAGTTCAAACTGACACTGACAGATCTAGGGTTGTAAATAGAAAAAAAACCAAATGTTTTTTTTTCAGAATTGTAAAAAAAAAACATGAAAAAAAACCGAGCACCTTGTTTTTTTTTCTAAATATGTTTTTTTTCAGATGAACAAATAATACGACAATAACGGTTTTTCGTGAGTTGTAACGTATTTCAATAACAATAACGTAAATTTTAATTCAATTAACATTCAGTATACAAACGTTTATTGGGGAATCCCCGATGCTGCGTGTAGCGTGGAGAGGCGGTGGTGTTGCCAACAGTAAAAAGTGATAACTACCAACTACAGATTTCGTAAATGTTACTTTTATAAGACCAGAAATTAAAGTTATTTGATTAAATTCGTTTAATAGTTAACATTAAGTCTAAAAACCGTATAAAATATTAACTACTTTCAAATTTTGAGATTTTGTACTTTAGAAAAAAACATACTCCAGAAAAAAAAACTGTTTTTTTAATGCTTTTTTTTTCAAGCCAGAAAAACCGTTTTTTCCAACCCTAGACAGATCTGTCAGTGTCAGTTTGCATACAAATCTTCTGTGGCGTGCCTTTGACGGTACGAGACAGAGCAGAGCATTTTATCAGCCCGGTATATTTATATGTACAGCTTGACTATTATATATTCTGTGGCTTGGCTAAGTAACCTAACTAAAAATTACAATTTTGAAAAAAACCCCGACAAAGTGGACCGATTTCCATGAAAAATGGCTAAGGACACTTCCGACTAATTCGGCTTTCAAACAAAAAAAAAAACATTTAATTTAAATCGATTCATCCGTTTGGGAGCTTACACACACAGACAGACAGACACGTCAAACTTTAACACCCCATCGTTTTTGCGTCGGAGGTTAAAAAGAGTAGAAATGGAAGTATTTTTTTTAATCATAGCAACACTTAACTGTTCTCAAGAAGTGTCAAAATAGTTACCACTTGCAAAACGGTTTACAAAGACAGTGGCGCCCCCATTTATTGTCTACTCTTTTTTGCCAGGCTGAGGTCAGTGTCGGGTCGGGAAGACCGTCTACAGAATATAACTTGTATTATATATCTATCACTTCTCAGCGGTAGTACATCGGACATGTGATATCTATCACTTCTTACACCTCCGAAGGCATACCAGTTTTTCATCCTTAATCGATTGGTCTTCAATAGATATCCCTAGGACGAACACTTGTAAACAAAAAACTTGATTCGTCTTTCGAACTCGACCATCGAGTTCAACATGGTTACGCAAAAAAATAAAACATAATTTTTAGGAAAAAAAAACCGCCTTCCTTTGGGGTTCTGGTGATAAATACTTTCAAATGTTGGATTATGTTATCAATTCGTCTGTATATTTTTTAATGTTTGTTATTCGATATCTCCGTCATTTCTGAACCAATTTTGAAATTTGGATGATTCTGAAGTACTTACAGATGAGAATGATTATCAGAACGGAACTCTAACCAGGGGCGGCTCACTATTCATCAGCAGTTCCACTGCACCAAATGTCTCTGTTCTGGACGTAAATGCATGCTGTTCTTATAAAAATACCAAAGTCACTATAAGTGTGCCGTTCAGATTTGAGGAGTTCCATTCTGACCATCATCAGCAGTTCCTCTGCACCAAATGTCACTGTTCTGGACGTAAGTGCATGCTGTTCTTATAAAAATGCCAAAGTCACTATAAGTGTGCCGTTCAGATTTGAGGAGTTCCATTCTGACCATCATCAGGAGTTCCACTGCACCAAATGTCACTGTTCCGTACGTAAATGCATGCTGTTCCTTTAAAAACACAAAAATCACCATATGTATGCCTTTCAGATTTGAGGAGTTCCCTCGATTTCTCCAGGATCCCACCACCAGAACTGGGTTCTGAGACTTCTGAGAAAAATGGGACCAATCTGTATGCATATACATTCAATCAAAAAAAAAATTGGTTGTTTGTAAAGTCGGTTTACGGACGGTAGTTTAACGTGATAACGTCAAACATTACAGTAGTATAGACAGGGGCGGTCAGAGTATAGCAAAAGGGGCCCGATTCTGGGACTTTTTTCACGTTTTTTTGTTCTTATTTGAAAGAATGTATTAAAATAAGCATCTTTTATAAATTAAAGTTTTTTTTAAAAACCTACTAATTTAGGAGTTAGAGTGGTGCAAAGTTGCAAAATTTTCCCGTAGCATTACTAAGGCGCCAGAGACAGAAAGCGACATCGACGGACGGTTCTATATGATTTATCACTATTAACATAGGTTATATTGGTAAAAAAAATCATCGTAAATTTTCTAAGTCTCTGGCGCCTTAGTAAATACTATGGGAAAATTCGCAACTTTGTACTGCTCTAACTCCTAAATAAGTAGGTTTTTCAAGCAACTTCATTCTATAAAAGATGCTTATTTTAATGCAATCTTTCATGTTTTTAAATTACAAACACTCATAAATAATAAATGAAAGTTTTTAACAAAAAATTTCTAAGTCCTAAAATCGGGCCCCTTTTGCTTATACCCCAACCGTCCATACACAAACCACTTGCTCTTGCTTGGTGGCCTTGAGGAACGGGACAATGACGTCATCTTTTTCGTGCATGCAGCCCGTAGTAACGAGTTATTAGACGTTATCACGTCAATTTTTTTTTCAAAATCGGTCCAGTAACGACGGAGATATCGAGAAACAAATATAAAAAAAAAAACAGACGAATTGAGAACCCCTTCCCTTGAGATTTGGAAGGCGGTTAAAAATAGAAGCAGTTGGAATATTTGTGCGTTGTGTATGTAACGTGTTAATTTAATAATCGTTCTTCCTGTCTAGTACAATAAATTCTCTTAAAACGCGTTCAATTTATTGTTTTATGTCCTGAAATATGTAACTTCGAAATTGTGCCTAGTCGGAAAGACCGTATAATGTATATAAAGTTAAGGCCCCTTTATTAGGCTTTGTGAGCATTTCTTTTTTTTGCCACTTTTATGAAATGTGATATGTTTGAAGAAAAATATGCTATTTCTACTCAGAATCACTAGCTTTTTCAATCCTAGTAGTTAAAAAAATTGTCACATACGAGTTTTTCTTATTTTGTTACCATTTTCCGTACATGTTGTGTGGGGTAATAAAAGAGGAAAGTAACAAAAATGTATGGACATTCTGGGACAATTTTTGTCTCCTGTCAGAGATTGAAAGTACTCGTGATTCTGAGTACCTACAATTGACCTAAAATTCCCTAAAAAAATCAAAATAAAAAAATTGGCAGAAAAAAAGAAATGCTCTTATGGGAAATAAGTCGAGTTTAAACGGGCGTTGTAGGTTAATTTGAATTATAAGTTTCGGCTTTGCTTTTGTCTGGACCTGAAAAGAGAAGGTTATCAACCTCATTCACGGGACATATGACGGTCGTGCCTTATAAATAGAAAAATGATGATATGTTGAAAATATCTACGAAATTTGTTTTAATATCTATCACATTACTCCTTGTTATTACAGAATATAACAATGAACATGATTTTGATACTCTTTTCCATATGAAACGAGCACTAGACGGTCTTTCCGTACTCAGCGCGTGGTCAACTCGCCGAGCCTCAAAACAAGTGATTTTTATCACATAAGTTTACTTTATTTCACCAAAACATTATAAAATCTATGTACCTACAATATAAAATTTGCTAGCCCATAAAATCATGCGGATCACTCCAGACTACTTTAATAATCTAGTTTTGTCCACTCAAACTTTATTTCAAATAAAGTACCTATATCGCACATGAGTCCGCACGGCGCCTAAATGAGCCCAACTGGGGTAGTACCTCCGCCTTACAGAAGACCGCAGCCAAATAGCACTAGGCACTAGACCCTACTCATAGTGTTGTGTTCCTGCCGGTGAGTAAGGCCGGTGAATGAGGGTGCGGTGTGCTGATGATGGGAGGACTTAGGCTTCCCACAGACAGTCTTAAAAATTCATAATCATAAAAAAAACTTGTATGCAATCTGACAGTTCAAACTGACACTGACAAGACACTGACAGATCTGTCAGTGTCAATTTGCATACAATTTTTTTTAAGATTATGAATTTTTAAGACTGTCTGTGGGAAGCCTTACGGAACTGACTTATTCCATCTATTGGCCTTTGAGTCGTCGGCAAGCCGAACCCTCCTTGGAACTCAGGCGGGCCGTACGCTGAGGTAGTATAAAAAAACCGGCCAAGAGCGTGTCGGGCCACGCTCAGTGTAGGGTTCCGTAGTTTTCCGTATTTTTCTCAAAAACTACTGAACCTATCAAGTTCAAAACAATTTTCCTAGAAAGTCCTTATAAAGTTCTACTTTTGTGATTTTTTTCATATTTTTTAAACATATGGTTCAAAAGTTAGAGGGGGGGGGACCCACTTTTTTTTCCTTTAGGAGCGATTATTTCCAAAAATATTAATATTATCAAAAAACGATCTTAGTAAACCCTTATTCATTTTTAAATACCTATCCAACAATATATCACACGTTGGGGTTGGAATGAAAAAAAATATCAGCCCCCACTTTACATGTAGGGGGGGTACCCTAATAAAACATTTTTTTCAATTTTTTATTTTTGCACTTTGTTGGCGTGATTGATATACATATTGTTACCAAATTTCAGCTTTCTAGTGCTAACGGTTACTGAGATTATCCGCGGACGGACGGACGGACGGACGGACGGACGGACGGACGGACGGACGGACGGACGGACGGACGGACAGACAGACATGGCGAAACTATAAGGGTTCCTAGTTGACTACGGAACCCTAAAAAGAGCCTTAATCAGTCTATTTACCCTTTCTGTGTTGTCCGAAGTGTTCTGTTCGGTGTTGTATACGAAGAGGCGAAGTGGCACCGTTGCGCGCATCTCACACCGCGCGGCATCGGCGCGGGAAACTAAATCCGGGGTTAAATCCAGAACGTTGCGTATACTGAGCGACTGCAAATGAAAAGGTTAGGATAAATTTTGAGAGAGACACATTTATTTATTTACATTTTATTGGACAGTAAAGGGAAAATGGCGGACTTAATGCCTTAAGCTATGCACTATGCGCAAAACAGATATTCACGAATAAATAGTGTCGTCTCGAAAATGTTGCTACTTCCAGTCTACTGGGCTACTCCACTTTATATAATTTCTTATTTGGCTAAACGTAGTAAATTTTTGGATCCCCATTTAAAATGCAGTTAACCCTTAAATGCATAGTGATGTATATATGCATCATGCATTTTTGATTCTATTGACAGCTTGTCAAAATTCAAATTGGAATAAAGCTTTGTCAAGGTCATGTACCCAAGTAATTAAGTAGGTACCTGCTAGTATACTTACACATGTTAGACAAAAAGTAATCCGTGGGGTTGCTGTATAGATGCGCATAACTAATCAGCAACCCCACGTTTACTTGGCTCATGTTGATGTTTGTCAATTAATTATGATAACGAAACAATGAATAATAATGATATTAGGACGAATCGCCACGCATCCAGATATGCCTCGAAGAGAGGAGTTAGTTTGGTTAGAATCGTCCCACGATAAGTCTGCATAGATTTTAATAGCCCCGCCTCTGCAAGGGTTAAGTAAACGTCATAATTTCATCAAACTTTGACGTTTAAAATAACATCTGCACTGGCGAGGGTGTGAAAATCGTTGCAAACTTATCGTGGGACGATTCTATCTTGCCAAGATGGCGAGAGGTTCAGAGAGAGAGAGAGAGAGAGAGAGAGAACTGTGTTTGATTTCGTTAGATTACTATTTATTCCTAAGTGGAAAATGTAATAATTACCTAACATTTGTGCTAACGCATTTGTGTAATGCAAGAAATGCAAAGTGATGTTGAACTTCATCGTGTTTCATTTATAACATGGAAGTGAGACCTCAAAATATTAATAGCCATTTATCACTTAAATAATGATGAAATATTCTCAGAAGAGTACCTAATTCGTTAAAAAAAATCGCATTAGCGAATGAGCTCTAAGTACCGCAAATATATAATTAATAGTTATTTATTATACAAGGGGGCAAAGTTGTATTTTAACGCCGAGTGTGGAATTGAAAAACGAGCAAGGGAAAGGATTCTATAGTTAAATACTTTTGCACCCGAGTGTAACACAAAACTTTTCCCCTCACTATAGCGAGGAAACTACAACGCAAAAAAATGCGTTTATCACTGCTTCCAGTAGTTCCACAGATGGTAAATCATCTTAATTACTAGATTCACCTACTTTTATCAATTTTAAAGCAGTTAATTTGACTTTATTCAAGGTCAAATTACTTTACCCACTAGTGGATAAAATGGGTTTTTGTTTTTTACCCGCTGGTATTAAAGGACAAAACACGTGTTTCCGAGCTAGTGAGGGGAAAAACAAAATATATAGGTAATGCGTAAATAAATAAGTAAATATTATCATTAAATTACCGTGAGTTTAGGACATGATCGGATACAGGATACTACGTCATCTTCGGTGACCTTGAGGCAATCTTCTAGACTGAGATTCGTCAGGCGGTCTCCGGCAATCTTCCAGGCGCACCATAAGCCTAGTGGTGTTATGAAATCTGTGGGTACAATTGGGAATGCAACTGTCAAGGGATACGAACATTACAAATATTAAAATGTAAATTGTAAAAACGTCGTCCTTGAACCGTCGGCGGTTAGTTTATAGTATTTTATGCAACAGGCGTTTAAAGGAGGTCAAAAAAGACGAGTGGCGTGGGTAACAATTTGAGGCGAAATCAATTAAACGCCGTTGCATACAATACTTTTTCTACGACCATGCACTTAGTTTTTAATAGTTTTCTTGAATAACTTTCGTGAAATTCACAATGGTTCCCGTATTTTGATGCAAAGGTTTGCACTGTCAGCTCAGCACGGTTAGCACATGATTGCCGCGAGAGTCGACAAGCGCCAAAACACCGCGACATAGAGCTCTCACGCGAACCGATAGCACATGATTTGGGCGATAAAGCTCTCTCTCGCGGACAAATGTCAAAGCGAAAAATCGTTGTCGCTTGAGAGTTCCACGCGGGATACTCTCGCCAGTCGCAGCATGAGTGTACTTTGGGCGACAAAATATCCCGCGCATCAACTTCAAAACGAGAGAAACTGTCTTCGAGACATGAAGCTAGCGAGACGCTCTCGAGAAACACTTTTTAGGTGATTACGAGCAGTTTTCTTCCAAAAAATACCTAAGTATTCCTTGTTTTCTCATTTATTACAAAAGTAGCAAATTTTTTTGATACATATTAATGAATATAACGAATTTTTATAGTTTCAGAATGCTCTGTTTTATTCCATTGAACGAAAAAAATAGGCAAAGAAAAGTTTAGCGCAAACGGTTCGAAATTCCAGCATTTGTATAAAACATGATGGCCACTGCCCAAAGCCTTACCGCGCACGCGCGCAGTATCGTTATAACAATGCGTTGCCATGGTTACAGAGTCAAACAATGCGTTTTCACTTTTTTAGATACTGTGCGCATGCGCCGACAGCCGGCTTACCCTGGCTTGGGGGAATAGACTTTTATGTAGGGTTTTTAAAGATCTATACACGGCCCTGTAAATGATCGGGAGTAGAAAAAAAAGAGTTATACGCGATTAAGTCTCGTTTCTAATTTTAAGTATAGAATTGTATAAAATTCAAATATCACTTACCACATTGTTCTAATTCTAATATATGCAGATTCTCACAGCATAGCGTTATAATTAATAAGTCACAGTCCTTTAGAAAACCATGCACATATAGATGCTTCAAGTTCTCTAGACCACATACTGAGTTGAAAAAATGATCAATGGGTTGGTGAAAGAACTCATAATTTACATTTCTCTGGAGATAGTGCAAGTATTCCAAGTTAGGTAACTTATCCACCAAAATATTAGATTTATTGTGTATTTCCATGGTAGGATCGCCAAGTACAAATTGTTTCAGCTTACTGAAATGGTCAACTGCCGAAACCAAATGATGGAATTTCAGCTCAGGGCTATAGCCAATAATAAGAGACTTGAGATTCCTCAACCGTACATTATTCAGACATTCTCCAGTCATTGTTTCATTATTACATATATAGAGTTCTTCTAAATCATTAGTGCAGTTTATGAATTTAGTGAAGCATTGATCCGACATCTGAAAATAGAATAGAATTGAATAAACGTTTACTCGTGAACACAGGTAAGACAAAATACACATAATAACAACAAAACAGAAAGGAATGAAGTGCCACGAAATGGCTTCATATCAGCGCGTTGTTGATGACTTCCAGCGCTGATCTTCCCATGAGACCATCAAGTGAGAAAAGAGAAAATAAAAGTCAGACCAAGCTAAGCAACGTTTTTGATATGGAAAAACGTGAATCGGTTAATCGGCATAGATAAAATTACACTTGGCATTCTCTACCAGTCAACTATAGGGAAAATCTGAAATGAATCTAGCAGGGCTCGGATACCGGTAAAATTTTCAAACCGGTTTTACCCGTAAAAGATAAACCGGTTCCGAGAGTTGGAATCCAGTTGGGTGGATCATGATATTCATGATATACCACCATTCACAAGCATCTTTCACGTGGCGCCCTAATAGAAGTCGGTTTATTTACCTGAACAATTATTAAATACCAAAAGAATAATCACACATTCTCGTATAAAGAGCATAAACGTCATTTTGGACATCAGTAGTAGGCATAAAAAATCAATCTTACGTCAATAAATGTGAAACCAAGCTTCCTCAGGAACTTGAAATTTTTACCGTTATAGTCCTCTAAAAGTTTTTCTGTTATAGGGCAAAACAACTGGAAGTATAAAAGAAACATCAAGTTACTTCAATGCCATTATAAAAATAAATAAATAAATATTATAAGGACATTCATTATTCACAGACGGTCCAATTAATTATTAATTTCTATCTTCAATCTATTATAATGACTTATTTAATCTACCTATATTTAAGCAGCGTCCCCACTTAGGCGTCGCGTGTCTCGCGGCGCGCAACGGACGTCTCCGCCACGCCTATGTTCTTCCTATACAAAATGTACAGAGGAGACGTTTTTAGGGTTCCGTAGTCAACTAGGAACCCTTATAGTTTCGCCATGTCTGTCTGTCCGTCCGTCCGCGGATAATCTCAGTAACCGTTAGCACTAGAAAGCTGAAATTTGGTACCAATATGTATATCAATCACGCCAACAAAGTGCAAAAATAAAAAATGGAAAAAATGTTTTATTAGGATAAACATGTAAAGTGGGGCTGATATTTTTTTTCATTCCAACCCCAACGTGTGATATATTGTTGGATAGGTATTTAAAAATGAATAAGGGTTTACTAAGATCGTTTTTTGATCATATTAATTTTCGGCAATAATCGCTCCTAAAGGAGAAAAAAGTGCGCCCCCCCCCCTCTAACTTTTGAACCATATGTTTAAAAAATATGAAAAAAATCACAAAAGTAGAACTTTATAAAGACTTTCTAGGAAGATTATTTTGAACTCGATAGGTTCAGTAGTTTTTGAGAAAAATACGGAAAACTACGGAACCCTACACTGAGCGTGGCCCGACACGCGCTTGGCCGGTTTTTTGAATTACATTCAGGCGGCGTGGCGGAGACGTCCGTTGCGCGCCGCAAGACATGTCTTATGAGTGTGGATGGTCCCTTAGAGTGCATCTTATTTTGCTTGTGAGCATACTAGAATTAAATTTAGATTAGCACATACCGCCAAACCTTCCAACTTTGGGCAGTTTTCACTGATAATATTCAAAGTTTCCATACAAATACAATGAACGCCTACAACCAAAGACCCACATTTGTAAGTCCAAGTAAGAAAAGACGGCCAGACATCTGGATCCACCTCAAATGAAGTAACATCTGGAATTTCCATCATCACACCAAGGCAGTCATAGTGATCCTTATATGTCACAAGCAATCGAACATCTGTAAAGGATAAACATAGAAAATAATTAATTAAAATAGGCCATAAATATTAGGTTAAGAACTAAATGGACTGAACTTGAATCAATATTTAAAGCTGAGTTTAGACCAGCAAGTTATTGCTGCAGGTTTTGAGACACAACTATAGGTAAGAGCGAGTGGCAAGTATCTGCATCTCTTTCTTGCATATACTTCTGTCTCAAAACTTGCAGCAATAACTCGCTCGTCTAAACTCAGCTTTAGATTATGGCCTAGTTTGACTCATTTACATACATACATTTTCCTTACTACAAGCTTATAGATAATATACACATTGATAAAATTGTAAGGCGAAATAATGAAACCTAAATGTAAGGTCATTGGTGTCATTGCGTAAACATACCCCACATAAGCTAGTATTCGTCCACACACAGAATAGCAAATATTGTTACTTGCGAAATACTAGTTCTTGTATATACAATTTTTTTTTGGTACTTATGTATACAATTTTTTTATGTAGATAAATATAATTATTATTTAGACAAGAAGTATTGCAAGTTACAAAATTCCGAGAAATGGACGCAAACAAGCGCTAGATAGAAATAAGCACATAATCTACTTATACCTATATTTTTTTATCAAAAAGTATTTTGATAGACTATAAGATTCCCATACTAATCACTACCAAAGGGCTAATAAAATGCTTATAAAAACTTGTATTTATAGTACTTTATTTGAGAGATAGGTACCTACTTTATTTTCCAATAATAGTTATTTCCAGAAAATTATTGTTGGAGTTACGGAAGGACTATATGGCAACCCCAAATTCTAACAAGGGGTTAGAGGTCAAACCCAATAAGTTGAGCCAAGGACCATTTAATACTAGACTGATATAGCCCATACAAAAAAGCGTACCCCTGAAAAAAGCTTAGTTTTTGCTTTAAAACTAGATGGCGTTGTTTCGTAACCCGGGAGTGGAAAAAAACATATTTTCTCACATATGTTTACTTGTTTTTATATTATACTATGAATAACTATCAAAAAACTTTATTTTAATATCAAAATATTGGCTCAAAACATAATTTTTACAAATTATATTTTTTGGTCGGCCTCGACGTAGTTGTGATCGCTTCGCTGGCTAAGTTTGTTCGCATGTTGTCTAACTATTGCCAAATAAAATGACTAGATGACGTTGGTGGACTAGGAAAATGTCACATCCGTTTCGTTGTTCATTAATATATATAATATACTTAGTGATAATAAACCTATATGTTGAGCTCAAATACGTTCAACAAAACGCAATCATTGTGCCAACAGATGTGACATCCAGTGACATCTGACATCCATGTCACATCACAAATGTCATTGTATGATTTATTGAATATTCATAATATATGGATATTAAATATTTTAGAATCGCAGCAGCAATGCGAGTAGAGATACAGAATTAAAAACTGTATAAATTAATAATTGTATGACCAATGACCTCATACATAAAATTACCAGTTTAGGTGACAGAAGGCGAATCCAATTTGTAAACATTAAATTTAATGTGCTAAGGAAAAGAATCTTTCCGATTTTCAACGGGACACGGCTGAAGGGGCGAGCTGGTTTCGACTGCGCCCATGCATCTCAATTGTCCAGAAAGTTCATTCGAAGATCATTTTGCTTATAATAATCTGAGTAATCACAGTGAATGGTTTGACAGTATTTCAGCTAACATGTAGAGAGACTTGCTAGCTTCGTCGGTCAGGCTTCGTCTTGGACACAACGCCGATAGTTAGGCCGCCAGGTGTGGCACTTTGGATTACGTTTTTATAATAAACTAGCTTTTACCCGCGGCTTCGCCCGCGTAATAAAAGTATTCATTAAGATTTTCATTTGGATCCGTAGGGACCGTAGGTTTCTCTGTAGGTTTATTTATCTGCGATTATTTCGATTGCACATAATACTTTTGCTTGCAATGATTGTAGAAATATTACACATCGACCACAGCGTAGGTAATTCTATATACGCTGGGGAAACCTTTATAAACATCCCACATAGCCCGTATTTCGACACTATGATCGGTGGGTAAAAAGTACTTTTTTCTATTATCCCATACAATTTTTTACATTTTGCTTATACTTATCGCAAACGTAATCTTCAAGCAAGCAAACAACGATCGTCTTAGAGCACATTGATTGTAAGAGACCGCCGACCGATTATCCGTATCCCTCTAACGATACCCATATTATCCGTATCCGTATCGCTATCGCTAACGCTATCGCTATCGCTATCGATATCGCTATCGCTATCGCTATCCCTATCGCTATCCCTATCGCTTTCCCTATCGCTATCCCTATCGCTATCCCTATCCCTATCCCTATCCCTTATCAAGATGTTTATAGATATAACACTTTAAGTTCTCGCGCTTTGTACACATATTTAAAGTCACATACAGGTCGAACGCGATTAATTAATATTATTTTTACCTTTTTTCCCAACGTTTCGGCCAGGTTGCACTGGCCGTGGTCGCGGAAGACTGACGTCCCAGCAAAATGTCACCGGAGATGTAAACAACACAAAACTACCCGATATTAATTTATATAAATGTTCGGGGTAGACAAATAAATATAATCTACCCGCTTTTAGTTAATGTTTATTTCCCACCATGTTTATTTTAAAGGTAAAAATAATGTTAATTAATCGCGTTCGACCTGTATGTGACTTTAAATATATGTTTAATGATTTCTTATCAAGTGCTAAAATATAAAGTTTCATGGTTTTATCATTCAAAATTAAGAAATCCCATACAAACTTTCAACCTCTTTTTCAACCCCTTCATCCCTTTTTTTCGAAATAAAAAGTAGCCTATGTTCTGTCTCAGGGTCTAAAGATTGTCTGTTCCAAATTTCATCAAAATCGGTTGCGTGGTTTAAGCGGGAAAGCGTAACAGACAGACAGACAGACAGACAGACAGACAGACAGACAGACAGAGTTACTTTCGCATTTATAATATTATAGTATATATAGTATATATAGTATATTATAGTATATAGTATATAGTATATATAGTATATAGTATAGTATAGTATAAGTATATATAGTATATAGTATATTATAGTATATATAGTATATAGTATATAGTATGGATGGAAGTATGGATTAATGATAGTTTGTATTGTTTTGGTAATATATTTTCTACTCGTATACTATACTCGTTTGGTACTCGTATAAACCTAAACTGAGATAATAAATGAATAAAAGGAAATAATTAGTGAAACTCTGATATAAGTAATAATTAATGAGACAATGCGTTTTCACATTATCTGATCCGATATCGGATGTAGGACTGATACCCCATACATTACAGGCGCTATCTTGGATTTTTTCCATTTAAATCCTTCCGACATCCGATATCGGATCGGATAATGTGAAAACGGACTAAGACAATAGATACCTTGTTAGTGTTATATACCTATGCCTATGTATATCCCACCAAAAACATTCTGTAAAAAATAGCCGTCTCGCTGGAGCTGCTTGTTTATCTCTAAAAAGTAATGAAATCGACATAAAGTTCCTTACTGCGATTTCTTTATTATTATAGTTAACTAGCCTTTGCCCGCGGCTTCGCTCGCGTTAAATTCGAAAATCTCTCCACAAACTTCCATCCTCCATTCTAAGGAAGTGGGGGGATATAAAAAGAGACAAAAAGTAGCCTATGTCACTTTCCATCCAGTCAACTATCTCCACTTAAAAAATCACGTCAATACGTCGCTCCGTTTTGCCGTGAAAGATGGACAAACAAACAGACACACACACTTTCCCATTTATAATATTAGTATGGATGTTGTGTGACTTGGCCGTTGAAGTGTAGCGGTGCTGGCGACAGATTGGTGCAATGGTGTCATGGAGCACCTGGTTATAAACTTCTTTATACCCTTGTGTATAAAGAAGTTTATAAGTTTCATATTCGATGGTCCGAGCTAAGGTTCGTAAAGCCATGAAGCCGAGCTGATAATCATTGACGCTAAACGCCGATCGAAACGCAGTCTGAAGTGGGTGATAAACGTACGATACGAGCAGGTATGCGTACTTATGGCTCGACCACCTTTTTCGATTGTGTGTCACCGTAAGTACGCGTAAAAACCGCTGCGCATAGTAGTCGACCATCCAACGCGTACTTGCTCGTACGCCTATCACCCACTTGACGTCGCGCCAACACTTTATGGAAAAAGCGGGTTTTCGACAACTAAGTACCAATAAGATTTTAGACATTCAAAAATCTTCAATAATACTCAACTGTTTCGGTCGCACTCGTTCAAATATAGGATAGGATTGGTATGAGCGAGACGGTCAGGAGATTGATTGTCAACATGATATCTATCATAAACACCGTTCGAAATGGCCTCATTAAAATCTAAATTTTAAATATATTGAAAGTAATATTACTAATCATTGACGTCACGCTCAAAATGAAAGAGATAGAAAATTTGACAGTATGGTACTCTTTTGCATGATTGTCATAATTCAAAATAAGAACGATGGTTTGCGTTGTAAACAGGGACTGAAACATGACACGGGCCCCTAGCGTCATCTACAGGGTGTTTCCTGTAACAGGAGCAATAAATTAAAATATAGAGCCTCTAACTAATCAGTAATTAAGTCCAAATGTTTTTAATTAATTAAACTGAAAAATAATTTTACCGTTATTTTCTAACAAAATAAATCGAGCCAGCAATGTACAGCCGTCAGCCGCCACACTTGGCAACCATTGATTCACTACTATCGTGTTTAGTCGGAATACTTCGTTGAATGTGACACAAGTGTCACAAAAAGGATATTTGAGTTCTTCAATCACTTCAGTGATTATGTTTTAAGTATTTACAGATAACACTTGATATGATAGCAATAAAACTAATAAACACAACGGACTTTTACGTAACTGTTTAGAAAATAACTTTGCAAACGTAAACTACCTATCTAGGTAAAATAATTAACCACAATAAAAAATCTAAATGTTTATTGAGTCCAAGCTATGCGTGGCTTACATTTTTATTGTTGTGTTCTGTGTTTGTGTTCTTTTAGTTGTTCTCATAAAGCAATGATTCATGATGGACATTGCATATTGGTTACACATTGTTTACAATAATAGGTCCTAGCTGATGGATGATGATAACCGTCGTATGTTATTTGTCGTAACCCTCGACTTGATTTTCTCTGGTTTCAGCGTAATTAAGGTTTGTCGTACAATAACGTAAACGCAATTCACACCATAGTAATTTGTAATACTGCCCAGACTTTAGACTCGATAACTTGACATTCTCAATCATAACACGGTTGAACGTCACGTCTTGTCACTATTCTTAGATAAGCCAAAGAGGTTCCAACATTTACGGCACTTAAGAGTTCTGTGTTCTGTGATTTAGGCCAAAAAGGTTACAGCATGAAAAACGGGCTTTGGTTATGGTATGGCAAAAATTAAAAACGCTCATTGCAATCAAAAAGTTTGCATTCGGGATTGCGTGGTAGGTATGTCAAACCCACAAAGGTGTATAGGAGAACCTTAGTCACAAATTAAGGCCGATAGAGAGGTCAAGTAAATAGCTGTGTTTCGTTTTCATTAACCGAGTAATGACGAATTCAAAAGTAATTCAAATGTCAAGATTGCCACTAGTTAGTGCGACACATTGACTTCTCTTTCGGACTGTGAATCAATGGCACTTGTCAAAAGAAGTTGATACACTTAATAAAAATGCAATAATTGAATAATTTTTGGTTTTATGCACGTATAATGAAATAGTTAAAGAAAACAAAAAATAACTAAAATTCTATGGCTTCTTGTCAGAATCCTTAATAATTAATTGCCTACTAGCCACTTACTTAATTTAAAATGTTCTCGATATGCTGGCCATGTGCTTGTATGCATGCTTCGTACCTTAATTTAATGTATTTTGATGAACTACATTTAGATCACGTTGCCGTATGGTGTTAAATGCCTGAGTAATTCGATCTTTTAACATTTCTACATTATCCACTTCGGCAGAATACACGTCGTTTTTGATAGCTCCCCATAAAAAGAAGTCCAGACAAGTTAAATCCGGCGACCTCGGTGGCCATCGCTTAGGTCCGAATCGTCCGATCCATCGATCTCCAAATAATTCAGACAACTTTTCACGGATTGCCACAGTGGAATGAGCAGGGGCTCCATCGAGTTGGAACCATGTTGCGTTTCTTATTTCCTCCGGCAGATTGTTGTAATACTGTAACAAAGTGCCATTTATCAAGTCTAAAAAACGGACTGTATTTAAATTACCATCGATGAATACCGGACCAATTATCGTATTTCCGTGTACAGCTGCCCAGACGTTCACAGAGAACCGATATTGGTGAGCTGTCTGTCTCATTAAACGGGGTTGTTCGTACTCCAATAATGGGTATTTTTTAGATTCCATAGTCCATTGTTAGTAAACGTTGATTCATCGGTCCAGATAACATTTTGTGCGAATGTTATATCGCGTCTGTCCCCATGGCACTGTTCCATGAACCACTCACAATAAACTTGCCGCGCTAAGTAATCTCGCTGCAACAAAACCTGCACTTTTAAAAATTTGTATGGATGCTTCTTATTCTTTTTTAAAACTTTGTGAACAATACTATTATTGACACCAAATAACAGACCCGCTCTCCTTGTGCTGGTAGTTGGACGTTCACGGAAGTGCTGAAGAATCCGTCGTTCCAGTGCCAGTCTGACGTTAAATGCTGCACCAGGCCCTTGTGGCGGCTGCACTCTGCCGGATATGGGCAGGTCATCCCGCACACGTTGCACAGCGTTCACAATGACGCGGCCGTTCGCAGGATGCCTCCGGTTAGGATTCCGCTCCCGGTACAAATTGAGAGCTCGAGCAGCATTGCCTCTCGTTTCTCCGTAGAGCAAAATCATGTCACATAATTCTTGAGAAGTATATCGTGCCATTTTTCAGCGACATTGACAATTTAATTGACAAGTTAGTACTACTTTTTATTTTAAATTATCCGAATGAGTTGAATAAAAAGTTCAGACCGAAAGATTTTACGATTTTCAAGACGGATTTTAAAAAATAACCAAAATTCGAGTGTCATTTTGTGTGACTTTTAATTGAAAATTGTTCCTAGTCCGCCTAGATAAGACTACTATTTGCGATTGGTTTAAGATTATTTCTGAAGTTAGCCCCGGTACCACGACACTAAATGACCGTAAAGCGATAATTTCGCGATAGTTAACATCCACTGACTGTGAAATTTAATTTGAATTGCTCTTTCTCCATATTTAAGGACTTTGGAACATTAAGATATTTTAACTATGACTACTAATAATCTAAGGAATCTACATTTTAATTTATTGCTCCTGTTACAGGAAACACCCTGTATATACTTTTCACTGTATCACTTGTAATGCCGTTGAACTACCGCGTGCGTATTTAAAAAAAAAACGACATTTTTATTCAAATGACACTCTTAGTGACATCTAGTGACATAGATTTACGGCTGCCAACGGGGTACGGTATTTAGTATGGACTCTGCTGGTCCTTTATAATCGTCCTTGGTTGAGCTGATTGGTTTTTGAAATTCGAACTATGTGCAATTTCCGCAATGTTCTTATTTTAATAAAAGAAAATCCCGGTTTATCGATATTTTATTTAGATATGTTACTTTCAACCCCTTAATATACTTAAGACGTAAATATTTATATTTTACTTAACCCTTCAGGTGGCGAAATCCGGGGGCCGACCGCACGTAAAGTGGCAGGTAACCGGGAGCCGGACTTGAAATAAAAAGCTGTTGAGTGGCAAGGATACCGCTAAAATGACAGAAAAAGTTTACCCTTGAGTGGCGGGGCCCTCACGGGTGGTCATCGCGAATGTTACTTGTGTTACAAAAATTATAATTACTCAAAAAATGTAGGGATGTTGTGCATAAACCATATATCACTGGATTCAATATATTACAGTACAATTTTTGCGAAAAAGACGGTTTTTAAACACGTGTCTCAAACATGGCAGGCGGATGGTCCAATCAAATTGGGTCATATTTCAAGTTGTTTTGAAGTTGAAGGTGTTGAACCTTTACTGAATGCCGTCCTTGTTTAGTGACGAATGGTTCGTGTAAGTATGAGGAAGCTAGATATAGTTTTAGACGGTTTTATTTATATATTTAGGGTGATTTAGGTATATCGTCGCACGGGGTCCGGGAGCCGGTCCCTGCCACTTAACAGCTTGTTTTTCCCAGAGTCCGGCTCCCGGCGCCTGCCACTTAACGGAATGTTTTATAAAATGACCGCGCCACTTCTCCCCTATGCAACTTGTAGCTCTGCCACCTGAGGGGATAATGGGGTTTACATTTTTTAAATTCACCTGCAGTAAATACCTTAGACTTAAGACACTGATCCATGCATGGAAAATTTTCACCTTTTATTTTAGGACCACTTTTTCGATTAATAAATTGACAGGTCGCATACAACGGGATTACTTATCCTTTACATTTGGCGCGAAAACTTACAACAGTGGAAAAATCCACATTGAGATAAGAAAATTGATATAACTTACGTGATAGTGATAAATACGTCAGAACAGTTTTCTGCCAGTGGCTACTGACCCTCTCCGAGGATATGATATCCTTGACTGGCACATAGTCCAAAACTGCGCGCCAGCAATACTCGTTAAGGTAATCCAGTATAGTCAATCCATTAGAGCAGTTAACTTCTCCTTTTCCAGGGCTCATCTCTGTTATTTTTCCTAAAAGCACGATACAGACATATAAACGATTGCAAAACTCACTAGAAAAAATATTTTAAAATACCTACCTTACTTAAATTCTAATCTGATTCAAAAAACAAGGGTACTTAGAGAAGTTATAAGGTAGATAAAAATGCTGGTTAAATCTGATCGACACGAGAGGAAATTATGATATCATTATATATTTAACTCGAGTCTAATAATTGATATTAAATTCATTCATTCTAATTCACAAGTTTCAAAACATTGAAAAAGTGAACATGAAGTCAACTGATATCGGCTTGACTGACATTGACATTTATATTTTTTTTTACAATAATGTTCCGAGGTTGCTTAAGCCATTATGAGTCATATGCTGTAATTTATTTTTGTTTGTTTCATAATATTTAGGCTTTCATATTTTTAGTAAATATAATAATACGCATATAAAAATATGTAAGCAACATATTTATATTAGTATTAATTTATATAGCGGGTGATTTTGTTGACAAAACAGCGTACACAAACCGTACCTTATTTCATAGACAACATATTTTTTACTGGCAATTCTGTTGATCGACGAACAAATGAAATACGGCAACGTCACGTACGTTAGTGAGTAGGGGAGATTACACAGCTCAATCTTTCGGCGTCTCCAATAATTCGTAAATTTTCTAATTGTAATTTTAATTCGTGATAATAATGGCAGACAATAGAAGGTAAGTGTATAATAATCTTTAAATTAAACTATTCCGTTGAAGTTTTTGTGTAATTCAACGGGATTCACATAGAAACCGATGTTCGGAAAATTGGCTTGTCATCATGTCTACTTGAATGAAAAACCAAATCATAGCATCAAATTTTGCAATTTCATGATTGTGTTATAGTATTTCTAAGAATAAATTTGTGTTTTGATGTGAAAAATATCAAATTTTCGGATGATGTTTGTGCTCAGTGGGGGTTATATTTTCGGTGGGCTGACTTAGCGTTGTTATATGCAGCCCGGATGATCTGTCGACCGCGATCCTGCGCCGCAAGGATAGGCCAAACCGCCTGATCGTCGAGGAATCCACCAGCGATGATAATTCAGTCGTCTCCCTCTCACAGGTAAGTTTCCTTTGTCTCCATTTTGTTTTTGGGGCATCATTATATTCGTTCTCCTAGACTTATAGACTAGTGACTACTTAAGCTCCCTATTCCTACAGTAACTCGTTTCCAATAAGTAGCCTGAACAATATTGGTGGTGTAAGAACTTAGGCCAAGTTTGTATAAACTTTCACTATGATTACCATGATAATTAAAAGTAGCATTTAATATTAGTTGCCATGAGCCACTAAAATGATCATATTGATCATTTTTATCTGTCATTTTGTGCAATAATTGAGGAATAACCATTTCAGCTCTTGAAAACAGTTACAACTCTTGAAGTCTTATCTATCATCATCAAATTTCTACCTGTCATGTAAGAGTGTTGCTACAAATGAAAATTATTTAAATGTTTTTTTGTTTATTTTGCTTGATTTAATGGAGTTTTAAGTTATTACTTTATCCACTTCAAGCTTTTAATGAAGACTTATAGGACCAAAAGTACTTAAATTTTTGTGTCCCTTTTAAAATATTAAATACACCTAGTTCAGAAAATAAAGTCATCTAAAAAATATAGCATCAGAAAAATATAGTACGAATATCACTTCACTTCCCAACTCAGGTTTCGCGCAATTTTATTCCGCCGAATGTTCATTTCCCAACTTATTTATTTATTATTCAAATAAGTTACACAGCATAACAGTAAAAAAAAGGTGAATTAAATTAAAAATTAAATAAAAAAGGGTGAAAAAAACTAAAAGTGCGAGCTTTCAAAAAGTAATAAAATAACTAAATAAGTAGCTCTAGGAATACCTACCTTCCTTCTTACGAAATACCTACCTTCTTCTTCTTAGGAATATCTACCTACCTTCTACCTTCTTACGAAATACGTAAGATGAAAACCTAACTACGAAATTCTTGAACGTAAAAATTTTGGTACTTAAACATAAAATTACTTGAATTCTGAACACAAGAAATATGACAAAATAAATTATTAATTATTATTCTCTTTATTGATTTCCATTATTAATTATTGGTAAAGTGTTGTCGCGTCGGGGGACCGCTCTCAATATTAGCGCGAGGGCAGACGTCGTTGACGGTTGTGTTTCCGATGCAGTCTTTAGAGTCTTATTTTAAGATTGGGTGTTGAAATTTTTGCTCAGCACTTATCTAGTTTGTTTGGTTATAAACATATACGTTACTTGTAATTCTAATACTTCCTTTGACATTTTGGTTGTATAGTTACATTGTTCATGTTCAGGTAGTTAGTTTAATGTATGTACCTAGTGAATTTTTTGTTAAACATTTATTAAGTTAGTTTAGCTGTGTAAATATTTAGTTTTTAAGTTTCAAGTTAGACAGGCAAAGAGCGGTCCCCCGACGCGACAACACTTTACCATTAATTAATAATGGAAATCAATAAAGAGAATAATAATTAATAATTTATTTTGTCATATTTCTTGTGTTTAAGAATTCAAGTAATTTTATGTTTAAGTACCAAAATTTTTACGTTCAAGAATTTCGTAGTTAGGTTTTCATCTTACGTATTTCGTAAGAAGGTAGAAGGTAGGTAGATATTCCTAAGAAGAAGAAGGTAGGTATTTCGTAAGAAGGAAGGTAGGTATTCCTAGAGCTACTTATTTAGTTATTTTATTACTTTTTGAAAGCTCGCACTTTTAGTTTTTTTCACCCTTTTTTATTTAATTTTTAATTTAATTCACCTTTTTTTTGTGTCGGGGGTTTTTTAAATTTATAATTTAAGGTTTTTATTTCTTTCTTTTTGTAGGGGGCTCTTTCTTTTGTCATATTTCTTATGTTTTGGAATTCAAGTACCGAATTGTATGTTAAGTACCTACTTACCTACATTTTTTACGTTCAAGATGTTCTAGAGGTAAGTGCATGCTGTTTTTATAAAAATACTAAAGTCACTATAAGCGTGCCGTTCAGATCTGAGGAGTTCCGTTCTGACCAACATCAGGGGCCCGTTTCTCGAAAGGTACAAGCCTTGTATTACAAGTGCGCGAACTGTCAAATCGTATGGGTTGTCATGGAAACACACTTGTAATACAAGGCTTGTACCTTTCGAGAAACAGGCCCCAGGAGTTCCACTGCACCAAATGTCACTGTTCTGGACGTAAGTGCATGCTGTTCTTATAAAAATACCAAAGTCACTATAAGCTTGCCGTTCAAATTTGAGGAGTTCCGTTCTGACCATCATCAGAAGTTCCAGTGCACCAAATGTCACTGTTCTGGACGTAAGGGCATGCTGATCTTATAAAAATACCAAAGTCACTATAAGCGTGCCGTTCAGATTTGAGGAGTTCCGTTCTGACCATCATCAGCAGTTCCACTGCACCAAATGTCACTGTTCCGTAAGTAAATGCATGCCATTCCTTTAAAAACACAAAAATCACCATATGTATGCCTTTCAGATTTGAGCAGTTCTCTCGATTTCTCCAGGATCCCATCATCAGAACTGGGTTCTGAGAAAAATGGGACCAATCTGTATTCATATACTATCAAAAAAAAAATTCAAAATCGGTCCAGTAGCGACGGAGATATCGAGGAACAAACATAAAAAATAAAATACAGACGAATTGAGAACCCCTTCCTTTGAGATTTGAGGCGGCGGTTAAAAATCAGCACCGATAGCATGGTCGCGCCAGGCCATCCTTTTCGCACTTACTAATAGTACGAATATCACAGAATATAATAGTACAAATACTGAAGGCTCACTCCTTTGATGTTCATAAAATGCCGCCATTCTAAATTCTTACCTACATTAACAAACAGACCGCACGCGAGCAGCCGACATAGAATTCTATTGCGCCGCGTGAAGGTCGTCAGGTCGTCACCAGTGAACGGGCCGCGGAATTCGCGGCCGCCGCCATATACATGTAGCGCGGCGATAGAATCGCAGAATGAGCCGCCCCTTTAGGCCTAGCACATGATTGCCGCGAGAGTATGTCGCCGCGAGATAGATGAGATCACACGTCTTTGTCGTAATTGTATTAATGACATAAGAACCGGTAGTCTATCTCGCGGTGACATACTCTCGCGGCAATCATGTGCTAACCCTGCTGGTTTTATCATTTATCGCGCGATCATGCTTGCCTCTGTAATCCATAATAAATAAATATTTTTTTTTGTGGCGGCGACCATCTTGGACCAGCGGCCATCACCTACAGCTACATATACATACAATCACGCCTGTGTCCCATGAAGGGGTAGGCAGAGCACATGAAACTACTCAGGTTTCAGTGCCACTGTTGGCAAATAAGGGGTTGAAAGAAAACGAAACTGTGACATTGCAGTGACAGGTTGCCAGCCTCTCGCCTACGCCACAATTTAACCCACATCCCACAGTCGCCTTCTCCCACGGGAAGAAAGGCCCTCACCTACAGCTAATATAAATAAAAAACACTCGACTAATTCACCTTTTATAAACAAAAAAATAAATCAAAATCGGTAGATCCGTTCAGGAGCTACGACACGATGCGATGCCACAGACAGACACACACATACACACACACACACACACACACACACACACACAGAGACAGATAGACACGTCAAACTTATAACACCTCATCGTTTTACGTCGAAACACAACTTTCTACGATAATTGGTCAAGTGCGAGTCGGATTTCGACTCTTCCATACAATTTAGTCATGAGCGCCTGATGGAATGTGATAGCAACGATTTCACAAAGAAATAGTAGAAGTTTAGTACATTTCGTACTTTCAAGACGTTATATCTCGGAAACGATAAGAGATAGACCAAAATGGACTTCAGATTTGGGCTTTCGGTGGCACGATAGTGCCACACGAATTTTATATTTTCGTATATATAGACATTTTTTTGGACCGATTTGGATTTATTTATTTATTTATTTAAACTTTATTGCACAAAAGAACAACTTAATGTACAAAAGGCGAACTTAATGCCATGAGGATTGGATAATTTTTTTTTTCAAAAAAATCTAACCCGGGTGTAAAATCTTTATTTTTTGAGCTAGAAGGCTGAAAAAAATAGTATTTAGGTGTTTTTGTAATACATTTCGGGCCGCTAAGAATCAGCCACATACCATTGTAATTTTTTTTTATTAAAAAAAAAACTAATTAAAATTTTGAATAACCTCCGACATAGTGGACCGATTACCATCAAACATGGCTAAGAACACTCCCGACTAATTCAGCTTTCAAACAAAAAAAACTAAATCAAAATCGGTTCATCCGTTCGAGAGCTACGATGCCACAGACAGACACACACACAGACAAACAGACAGACAGACAGACAGACAGACAGACAGACAGACAGACAGACAGACAGACAGACAGACAGACAGACAGACAGACACGTCAAACTTATAACACCCCGTTGTTTTTGCGTCGGGGGTTAAAAACTAAGGCACTGTGAAACTAAAAATAAAAAAAGAACAATATATATATCACATATTAAAAAATACAAAACAGGGAAGAAAAAAAAATACAATATTCTATTTAGGCGACGACGTAACAGCGTGGCTCCGTTGCGTCGTCTGACTCGGCGTAGGGTTCGGCAGGTTGCCCCGTAACCGCCGAAACACCACGCCCTTCGGCCAGAAGTCTGCGCTCGCGATGGTGTCCTGCAGCGGCCGCGGTACGCGTACTACAAACGAGCTGAAGTGCACGTAGTGGCGCGACTGCAGCTGGAACACCCTGAGCGAGTAGCCAGTTTTCTGGCGAACATACTCCACCACCTCATCGGCCCCGGCGGAGTAGTGCAGGCGCGACACGTAGAGCGCCTTACTCTCTTATTCTTTTACTCTTTTTTTTATTCGTACTCTTTATTGTTTTATTTGCCAAGCTCACATTTACCAACTTAACATTTGACCTTTTTTAAAAAAGCAAACTTTCATGTTGTCGAATGTTTTACTTAGCGTAATATAAAACTAGTTTATCTAGTATGTAATGTACCAAATGTTTTATTGAACACCAACAATATATATGGCGTATTTCAAAAAATATGCAATATTGAGTCTTCTATCACTTTCTAAATGTATTGACAGGTGTGAAATTTTTACTTACGTACCTATTAATATTCTTTTAATTTCAATAGTCACCTACTTACTTTTTTTACCAGACCCATATTTAAAAAAAATACCTATATTATAAGTACTTATATTTTTTATGAAATTTGACATTGTTTTAAAAACATTTTTACTTCAATGAAATCTAGACTTTTATAAAAATGCAAATGCGATTTTAATTTTAAACTAATTAAGGCAAAAATTTTGACCAAAAAACCAGTTTCGGTCCTAAAATAGTTCAACTTTGATGCTAAATATCACAGAATCATTGAGCTGTGAAGTAGATACCTAATTATGGGATGCTAGTTTGTTTACAGACGATTCTGTTAATATGATATGCTTCAGAAACTATCGTAATATTCATAATAGCAATGCATTCAAATCGAAGCTCATCGGAGTAGAGAATCCCCTTAAGAAATGTCGTTATTTAATATATCATGGAAAAAATACAAATGTTTGCAAACAACGGTGGCTTTATATGTAACTGCAATATTTGCAGGACAGAACAAAGTAATGAAATGTACAGTGAAGGTTAAATATGAAATATCTGGGCAACCGAGCTTCGCTCGGTTCTGTTTCGTATCCTTGACATGTGTCGCCATCTAGTTCAAAAATGAATAGTACCTACATCGAGCGAAAGAATTCTCAGCCTTAACAACACAACTACTCCACACGAGATGGCGCGCATTTCGCCACAAAAACTCAAATAGTGTATTTTCTATTCGTTTTAGCCTTGACCTGTGTCGCCATCTAGTGTTTGCAATAAATAGTACTTACATCGACCGAAAGAATTCTGTCTTAACAGTACAACTACTGCACACGAGATGGCGCGCGAAGAAAAACGCATGAAAACTCGAAAATTCGCGTTTTCCGGGACCTAAGGATAAGTTAGACCGATTTTTCACCCCCAAAAACCCCCACATAACAAATTTCTGCGAAATCGTTAGAGCGGTTTCCGAGATCGTCAGTGTAAATAAATATATATATAAATAAATAAATAAATAAATAAATAAATATACAAGAATTGCTCGTTTAAAAGTATAAGATAAAAGCGCGAGCGGAGCGAGCGCGAAATTTTTTTCATTATCAAAACGCCGCTCCTTGCGGTTTGACCCTAGTGTGAATTCGCCACTGGCATGGACCCCAAAAATATAGTACTTTTGCGTACTATATATGCTTCATCTAGAATATAGTACGCTGGGCCAAAATATAGTACAGTACTATATTATATAGTACGGTTGGCAACCCTAATCAGAAGTAACAAAGCATAAATTGTTCAAAATGATTTAAAATTATTTTTAATGTGTGCAGGCAGGCAAGCATGGTTGCGCGATAAATGATAAAACATCAGGCCGTCTCTATCGCACTTACAAATAGTGTGATAGGGATAGCCTGATGTTTTATCATTTCACTGCCAGATTTCATTGGTCAGCTATCAACTGGCCATAAAGTCAAGTTTACTATAGATAGTACATTGTTATTCCGTCATAACACAAATCAAATTGCGAGCAAAAATAAAACCGCCTTCGTTGTTGTTGTATGTCCTAAGGCACCCCATAGGTGCATAGGGCCTCCACAAGATCCTTCCACGCCTTTCTATCTTGAGCCACCGCCTTGGCCTCGTTCCAGCTCAGTCCATATTCCCTCAGCTCGTTCTCAACGCTCCGCCTCCAGGTGTGTACGGGGCGTTTGCGGGCCCTCTTTCCTCCTTGAGGCCGCCACTCAAACGCGATACTGGCGCTGTTGGTAGCTCCTCTTCGAAGGGTATGACCGATCCATCTCCATTTCCGCTGAGCCACTTCCTGGGCGATCGGAGGTTGTCGGCACATACTCCACAGATTCTCATTCCTTATAGTTTTCGGCCAGAGGATACGGAGGATCGACCGGAGGGACTTATTGACAAACACTTGAAGTTTGTGCGTCAGCCCCTTTGTCACTCTCCATGTCTCACAGCCGAAGAGAAGCACGGTCTTGACAATAGATTCGAAGAGGGAGATTTTCACGCGGCGAGTAAGCACGTTTGAATCCCAAACAGGCTTGAGTTGAGCAAATGCAGCTTTTGCCTTCTTAATTCTGCTCTCGACGTCATCGTCTGCACCTCCCTGACACGACAGTGTACTGCCGAGGTACACAAACTTGGAGACTGATTCAAGGCGGTCGTTTTTGAGCAACAAAGGTTCCTTACAAGCTGATTGTACTCGCATATTGACAGTCTTCCGTCGGTTGATTCGCAGGCCCATGGCTTCAGCTTCCTCTTGAAGACTCTCAAGTTTCGCTTTTAGGTGGGCTAAAGATGGCGAAATCAGCACGATGTCATCGGCGTAATCAAGATCTTCCAGTACCTTTGTATGCCAGGAAATGCCTCTTGGCGTTTTGACCACTCTTCTCATGACGTCGTCGAGCAGAATTATAAATAGCAGTGGAGACAGGAGGCATCCCTGCTTCACACCGGCACTTATTTGTATAGGCGCTCCCATTTCCTTTTCATGTATCACCCTACATGTGCTCCCCTCGTACAGGGAGCGGATGATGCGGATGACACACTCGGGTATGCCCCTGCGACGAAGGCTGGACCACAGCGCGCTCCACTTCACGGTATCGAAGGCTTTTTCAAAGTCCACAAAGGCGAGGAACAACTCCGACTGCCATTCGACACTCTGTTCGATCAGGATGCGTAGGGTATTGGTGTGGTCTGTGCAGGAGCGACCAGGGCGAAAACCTGCTTGCTCGTCCCTCAGCGTCTCTGCCACTCTTGGAGCAATGCGATTGAGCAGTATCTTTGCTAAAACTTTTGCGGCTGTGGGCAGGAGCGTTATGCCGCGCCAGTTATCGCATTGCGATAGATCACCCTTCTTTGGGACTTTCACCAAGAGTCCCTGCTTCCACTCATCGGGTACTCGTCCAGCTTCCCAGATACGGGTCAGTAGAGGATACAGTAGAGTTGCAGATGTCCCAGGATCGACCTTCAACATGTCCACGTGGATGCTATCAATGCCCGGCGCTCTCCCCGGTTTCAGGGACTTCACCGCCATCAAAACTTCTGCAAAGGACGGTGGAGCCGTTGGCACATCCAGTAGCTCGTCTGGGAGATCATTACTGGTATGCTGGGTGTCAGGGGATTGGGCTTGCTCCAGCAGGCTCGAGAAGTGTTCGGTCCACCTTTGCAGCTGCTCGCTTGAGGTGCACAGGAGACTGCCGTCTTTACCTTTCAGCGGTTTCTTTGCTGTACGTGCCCGACGGCCGCTGAGGCGGCGCGTTACGTCGTACAGCTCGCGCATGTCGCTGCGGCGTGCGGCGGTATTTGCGCGCTCCGCCAGCTCGTCTGCGGCTCGGCGGCGGTCTCTGCGCGCGAATTTCCTGATCCTCGAACGGAGGGTGCTGTACCGTTCTCGGAGACTGAACGTTTCTGGCTCTGTAGAAGATTGCAGCAGGAGATTAATTTGGTGCCTATCTTCTATAAGCTGCCATAGATCTGCTGACATCCAGCTCTCCCTGATCGGCTTCGTGTACCCGAGCACCTCTTCACCGGCTCTCGTATAGGCGGTGCGGATACGGCTCCAAGTTTCGTCCAACTGCTCATCTTCAAGTTCCTCTAGAAGTTCGTACTGACTCCTGAGACATAGGCGAAATTTCTCCCGCGATTCAGGGTTCCGGAGTTTGCGTACATCGAAACTTCTAGAGATCTTCTCGGACTTGCGGCGGGGGACCGCCAATTTTAGCCGCACTTCAGCAACAACAAGATGGTGATCGCTGTCCACGTGGGCTCCACGCCGGTTCCGCACGTCCAGTAATGAGGACCTCCAGGTATGGCTGATCGCAACATGGTCAATTTGGTTACGCGTTACACCGTCGGGGGAATTCCAAGTAGTCTTATGGCACTCCTTGTGTTTAAATAGTGTACCACCCACTACGAGGCTTCTAGCGGAACACAACTCGCCGAAAAGTTCTCCGTTCTCGTTCATGTTTCCGGTGGCTCCATGTATACCCATGTAATGTTCTCTGCCATCATTGTCGCTGCCTAACTTCGCGTTGAAGTCGCCCATCAAGATCACGATGTCCTGCTTGCGAACACTTCTGAGTGTGGTCTCAAGTTGGTCATAGAAGGCGGTTTTTGACTCGTCTGTGGCTTCATTCGTTGGAGCGTAACACTGTACGACGCTGATCTTACGGGCCCTAGAGTCAAATCGCGCTAACATGATGCGTTCCGAAATCGGCTTCCAGCTTAACAGGCTTTTCTTAGCACCGCGGCTGAGGAGAAGACCAACTCCATATTCCCGGCGTGCGCCTTCGTCTTCCTTGCCGCTAAACAGTAGTGTAGTGCCAAAATCTGCCTCCACTTCTCCAAATCCGTTCCACCTCGTCTCGCTCAATCCTAGGATATGAATGCTGTAATCACTCATGACTTTAGCTACCTGAGGCAGCCTTTCAGGTCGAGTCATGGTTCTGACATTCCAGCATCCTATCCGTGTCCGTTGTTTCATGCCAAGGGTTGTCGTAAAAAGGGGGGTCCGGTTATTTTTCTCTTGTGTAGGTTTCATAATCAGTTGTGTTTTAAGAGCGTGCAGGTGATTAGCCCACAGCGCCCCGATCACGATGATGGGGCTGCCATCTTTGCGTCCGTGCCCGCAGAGCCAGGCTTTAAGGGGTTACCCCAAGGCTTCTGGTAGCCTAAGCGTTTTTCTGTCAGGGTTGTCTCCCTTAGCTAAGTATTCGGTTTTACGGCGCCAAATGCTCGCCTTCGCCCTGCATACTCAGCTATTTTGGTCCCAGGGTATATTTATAATGGAGCAAAGCCTGCTAGCGAACCAAAACATTGCCCAGGAGGGACGGCAGGGACGTGTATGCAGGACTTAATTGGTGTGCGGAACTTAGGTCTAACTTTGCATACTTAAACCTACGCAAACTGGCAAACTCAGTATTTTGTTTCAGGAACTTCACCGCCTAGCACAGTAAAGCCCACCGAGGCCTATCTAACACCAATTCAAACCCCTCCCAGGCTGGTACCGACTCCAAAAATAATTGATTTGTTTATAATTTGGATGTTTAGCTTATTGCAATACGATAAGAAATCTGAATTGAAAGGTTTATTATTTTTGGCTTTTTAGTTTCTCCGTGTTTTGTAACGCGCTTATTTTTGAAGGCGGTTTTATTTTTTGTTAAAAAGTTTATTTATTTGTTGATTTTTAGTGGTTCCTAGTGATATTATATGTATCAGTCCGAATACATGTACAGTAGTGAAAGAATTATCCTTAAACTCCTAACCATTGAGGAGTTGACCTTCCATCATCAGCTCAGCCACATAAAATTATTACCATCAGACGTAAATACTGGTGTACCTTTGAAAAATAGACTAAAAACATTACATGTGCCTATAACATTTGAAGAGTTCCCTCGATTTCTCCAGGATCCCATCATCAGACCCTGACTTGGTGCCAATGGGACCATCTCGGGGTTATACCGGTTCGATCAAAAAAAAAATTTTGAAAATCGGTCCACGATTCTCGGAGATATCGAATAACATACATACAAAAAAAAAAAAAAAAAACATTCAGTCGAATTGAGAACCTCCTCCTTTTTTGAAGTCGGTTAATTACCAAAAGTAATTACACAATGTCATAAGTTGTTGCAAAATTAAATTTAAAATAATAAGTTATTTTCAGGGCTCCGTGTCTTGAATGAAACAATAACTTGTGTTTTTAAATTAAAACGGGACTTAATCGCGTGAAACTTACGTTTATATTTTATACTTATATTTACAGCAGTTCTGAACACAATTAATATCATGGGCATAAAAGCATGTTCACATATTTTTTGATTTACACAATCACACAATGACAGTGTGAATTTGAAATTGTATGAGACTGTAAAAACGTTGATTAAGCCAGATAACAACCATCAACTCTATGTTGGGAATGTCCCAGATAGATAATCTTTACTAGTATAGTGTCATCTCAACATTCTTAGTAGTTATGTTCACACATAAAATGCAGTGCTATACTGAAGAACATATACACATAATTGAAACCAAGCTTACAATTGTCACAATCCACATATTACAGTAAAGTCAGCGTCAAATACTTGGGAATAGATATAAACCCTTTTTTGTGTTTTAGAAGTGAAGAAGTATATGTGTACGTACACACTTCTAGACTCCAGTAATAGTACATTACATCAGAGGCCGGGAAAATGAGGATTTCCGGCCAAGTGGGCATATACGGCCGAGCGAGCGTGCGAGCGAGGCCGGATAGGGATACGAGGCCGGGAATCCGTTTTCACGCCGAGGCATGTACAGTGCTTTTCTCAAACATACAATGAAATAAATAAAAAATGCTCTAAAGGACAATATTTTATAAAAAAAAGTTACTTTGCAGGCCTAGGCCTAAAAAATAATATGAAATCCCTTTACAGTCCTCTCGAGTTGTTGCGCCCAAAAAGCGATACTTCCCAGCCCATTTTAAGGAACGTAAAGACAATATTTCATTGCATGTTTGAGAAAAATCTATTTCATCCTGACAGCGTCACATCAAGCAAGCCTCTTTTCAGATAATTTTAGGATTGTCAATTAATAATATATTCGCTTAACAGGCAAAAATGGAGCAGCTCCAGCTGTTCAGAGGTGACACCGTGCTCCTCAAAGGCAAGCGGCGCAAGGAGACCGTCTGCATCGTACTGTCAGATGAGAACTGTCCTGATGAGAAGATCCGCATGAACCGTGTGGTCCGGAACAATCTGCGTGTGAGGCTGTCAGATGTGGTGTCTATCGCACCATGCCCGTCTGTCAAGTATGGCAAGCGGGTGCATATACTGCCTATTGATGACTCTGTCGAGGGATTGACTGGGTAAGTGTTTATTTAATTAAAGGAATATGTTACGGATTGAGCAGGCAACTGTGGGTCAGGATGCGACCTTCAGTCTGGATCTACTTCATTGTTAGCTAAACATTAAAACACAGAATATATAATAGTACAAGTACAGAAGGCCCACTGCTTTGATGTTCACGAAATGCCGCCTTTTAAATGCCTACAAAATTCTAACAAAGAAATGAGCCGCACGTGCGCAGCGTCGGACGATAGGGTTGCCTATGGATTAAAACATTTTAAAACGAATTAATACTCAGATAACAGTATTCATATTTTTTATTTAAGTCCCAACATCACAAGCCTTATTGAACTTTTCCGTGGGGCTTAATCAATAGTAGATCTGTGTAAGATTCTCCTATTTTATTCATGATGTCTATTTAACTAAGCATTAGCCATTCACACGCGGATATCGCATATAAAACTTAAAAAAAAACTCGCAACGTAAAGTAACAATAGAAAGTGCAAACGTGCGTTCCGTGAAAACGCGCGCCACCCCTGATTAGGCCGCGAACTCGCGGCCGCCAGCATGTACTTGTAGCGCGGCGATAAAATCGCGGAGTGAGCCGCCCCTGATTAAAATGGCAAATTGGTACTGTGGTACGCTCACGGACGTTGACTAGCTCATTTTATAATGGACACTTCATAGCTTAACTATAAAATAACGAAATAATTGTGACATATAATAATTGTGTCATAAAGGCTTCACAAATAAAGCCCTGTGTATGTGTGGTATGTCAGTGTGAGGAAGACATTGAGCTGAATGATAACAAAGCTCATTGCAGATATTGGGACTATATATGTCCGTGTTTTTCATGTAAGCT
Organism: Leguminivora glycinivorella; assembly: GCF_023078275.1. Taxonomy (NCBI): domain Eukaryota; kingdom Metazoa; phylum Arthropoda; class Insecta; order Lepidoptera; family Tortricidae; genus Leguminivora; species Leguminivora glycinivorella. The sequence goes on along the minus strand of NC_062986.1, from coordinate 6,525,122 downwards.
GGATTATTAGTAAGGATTTGTTTTGGTCTTTTATAAATGTTTATTATTTTTTACATACTTATCTCAACCTTTGTTCCCCAGAAATCTCTTCGAGGTGTACCTGAAGCCGTATTTCATGGAGGCGTACCGCCCCATCCACCGCGACGACACTTTCATGGTCCGCGGAGGCATGCGCGCCGTCGAGTTCAAGGTGGTCGAGACTGACCCTTCGCCTTACTGCATTGTGGCTTCCGACACTGTCATACATTGCGAGGGAGAGCCTATCAAGCGAGAGGTAAGCAACTAGTCCCACCGATAACTGTAATGACAGGTTCATGGTACGTTGTGGTATGTCTGCTGTCGAGTTCAAGGTGGTCGAGACTGACCCCTCGCCTTACTGCATCGTGGCTTCCGACTCCGTCGTACATTGCGAGGGAGAGCCTATCAAGCGAGAGGTAAGCAACTAGTCCCACCGATAACTGTAATGACAGGTTCATGGTACGTTGTGGTATGTCTGCTGTCGAGTTCAAGGTGGTTGAGACTGACCCCTCGCCTTACTGCATCGTGGCTTCCGACACCGTCATACATTGCGAGGGAGAGCCTATCAAGCGAGAGGTAAGCAACTAGTCCCACCGATAACTGTAATGACAGGTTCATGGTACGTTGTGGTATGTCTGCTGTCGAGTTCAAGGTGGTCGAGACTGACTCCTCGCCTTACTGCATCGTGGCTTCCGACACCATCTTACATTGCGAGGGAGAGCCTATCAAGCGAGAGGTAAGAGCGTTTAGCCATCCATCCATTTACCCACAGACAACTTTGAAGACACGTTCATAGTTGCGAGCGGTCGAGTTCCAGGTCTGACAGACCCTTTGCCTTACTGCATCGTGGCTTCCGACTCCCTCATACATTGCGAGGGAGAGCCTATCAAGCGAGAGGTAAGCAACTAGTCCCACCGATAACTGTAATGACAGGTTCATGGTACGTTGTGGTATGTCTGCTGTCGAGTTCAAGGTGGTCGAGACTGACCCCTCGCCTTACTGCATCGTGGCTTCCGACTCCGTCGTACATTGCGAGGGAGAGCCTATCAAGCGAGAGGTAAGAGCGTTTAGCCATCCATCCAGCCAAGTCCATCCATTCACCCGCAGACAACTTTGAAGACACGTTCATAGTTGCGAGCGGTCCAGTTCCACAGACAGACCCTTACTGCATCGTGGCTTCCGACTTCGTCGTACATTGCGAGGGAGAGCCTATCAAGCGAGAGGTAAGCAACTAGTCCCACAGATAACTACGATGTTATGATTTATTTTTTGCCCGCGGCTTCGCTCGAGTTAAATTCGAAAATTGCCGAATTCTCCATATAAACCATTTTGTATGGAGAATTCGGCTATTTTAGTTCTATTTTTTTACGTAAGTAGGGATTTGAAAGAGACAAATAGTAGCCTATGTCACTCTCCATGCCTTCAACTATCTCCACTCAAAAAATCACGTCAATTTGTCGCTCCGTTTTGCCTTGAAAGACAGACAAATAAACAGAGACACATTCTCCCATTTATAATATTAGTATGGATTATTTTACTGGTTACAGTGGTTACCCCTGGTTACCCGGTGGTTCTTGGTCACAGAACTCATCCCAGTTGAAAAGTACAATAATAACTTTGAATTTTTCATGAAGCCTTATTCGTGTCGACGGCGGTAGTACAAAGTTATAAGAAGATTTGTCTTACCAGACTTCGGCTAAATGAGCTGGATATTGTCTTTTCGCATATATGGACTACGGCAGTTAAAGGGTTAATAGTGGTTTCGGATAGGTAGATGTAGTGTAGGGACGTCCGGCCGGAAGTAGGCGGGCTGTCGATCACTTGTAGTGTTCATTCAGCCTTCAGCCCATTTGGATAGGTAAGACCTGGCATCAGTTCCTACTGTTCGCATAGGGGCATTTTGAGAATTTGGGACCCCACAATTAGCGTAAGTTTCTCAAATTCTGAAAATACCCATAGATTCAAACTAATCACATTGCATGACATTCAACTTAAGCATCTGGTCTCCCGCGATACAGGTCTAGCCTAGTGCGGGGACTAATGAGGTATCAGTAAACCAACTAAGCTATGCACGTAGGTAATTGTAAGCTATGTAAGAATGCATCTCATTTGTGTCTTTTTGTGCAATAAACATTTTTTATCTTTTATCTTTATCTTTTTAGGGTTCCGTAGTCAACTAGGAACCCTTATAGTTTCGCCATGTCTGTCTGTCCGTCCGTCCGTCCGTCCGTCCGTCCGCGGATAATCTCAGTAACCGTAAGCACTAGAAAGCTGAAATTTAGTACAAGTATGTATATCAATCACGCCAACAAAGTGCAAAAATAAAAAATTGAAAAAAATGTTTTATTAGGGTACCCCTCCTACATGTAAAGTGGGGGTTGATTTTTTTTTTCATTCCAACCCCAACGTATGATATATTGTTGGATAGGTATTTAAAAATGAATAAGGGTTTACTAAGATTGTTTTTTGATGATATTAATATTTTCGGAAATAATCGCTCCTAAAGGAAAAACAAGTGCGTCCCCCCCCCTCTAACTTTTGAACCATATGTTTAAAAAATATGAAAAAAATCACAAAAGTAGAACTTTATAAACACTTTCTAGGAAAATTGTTTTGAACTTGATAGGTTCAGTAGTTTTTGAGAGAAATACGGAAAACTACGGAACCCTACACTGAGCGTGGCCCGACACGCTCTTGGCCGGTTTTTTAATCTGTTTTCGTTGTTTTTACGTCTTGTATAAAATGTTACAGTACTTTTTGCGGCAGCCGTCCAAAGGTCAGCTGTAGAACATGTTTTGTAAACATCGTGTATTTTTGCATTGATAGCAACAGTTAAAGAATAGATTTAGCTAAAATTTGTTTTTCAGTGATACAAAACAGCTCAATCTTTACTTTTTACGAGTCATAGAATTTTAATGTCATCAATTTGAAGATCATATTTGTTCATGTCGTTAAGTCTGATATAAAATTCATTTCCTTATTTTTAGTGCATAAAGACGCTCTGACATTGTTTGAACTAGCATGACAAATACGAACGCTTTCAAGAAAATGTTGGAAATATGATGGAGAACTATTATGCATTTGACGACCGGTCTGGCGCAGTCGGTAGTGACCCTGCCTGCTACGCCGCGGTCCCGGGTTCGAATCCCGGTAAGGGCATTTATTTGTGTGATGAGCACAGATATTTGTTCCTGAGTCATGGATGTTTTTGATGTATACAAGTATTTATATATATCGTTGTCTGAGTACCCACAACACAAGCCTTCTTGAGCTTACCGTGGGCCTCAGTCAATCTGTGTAAGAATGTCCTATAATATTTATTTATTATTTATTTATTTATTCATTACATCTGTACGGTCAAGTTCACAAACATCTTCACAAGCCAAGATTTACATGTCTCTAAGAAACTAACAATAAGGTTCTGTTTAAATACATTTGGTATGTTGGTTTGTAAAGACGTTTGTGAACTCAATTGAACATCATAAATATCATCTATACTATACCTACTAATATTATAAATGGGAAAGTGTGTGTGTCTGTTTGTTTGTCCGTCTTTCGCGGCAAAACGGAGCGACGAATTGACGTGATTTTTTAAGTGGAGATAGTTGAAGGGATGGAGAGTGACATAGGCTACTTGTCTCTTTCTAACGCGAGCGAAGCCGCGGGCAATAGCTAGTAATGTATAAATGTACATTGGGTGCAGAGAGAACGGATAAGTAATCTTTAAACAGTCAGACCATTGTTGCAGTTAGTCAGAAACGCGTTCATAGTAATTGCCCCTGCATATAAATAACTGTTACTCGGTACTTCGTAACAATCAGCTAACGTTTACACGACAATCTATCGCACTTTATCGCGGTCACGGCGATTTGATTATTCGCAAGAACTACGGTAGTGTACTATACTAAACTTATATATAAATACATATACCCCCTTATTAATAAACGTTCACTAAAGTTATCACGCCGATAAAAATAGTTTGTCTCTTTCCGACGTATTGGTGTGCTAGAAAGGGACAAACGATTTTTATCGGCTTGTTAACTTTAGGAGATTAGAATGTAGTTCAATGAACTGTTCTGGTCCTCTGTTTGTGATTCTGATTATTGATGGGCCGACGGAAACGTCGAAATTCGCGAAATTTTCAAAGTAAAATTCTGAAACATTCCTAATTTTTGTATAGAGATTGAAACTTTCTTTTTCATAAATTTGTTCTATTTGAAATTTCCAAGAACATTTCAATTTTTTTTTTATGTATTCGCAACATGCACATCAGTATTTGTGATCCAGGTAATAGGGAACTAGACTGTAGTTAAAATAAAATATTTTATACCGTGCACGAAATAAAGCATCAGATAATTATAAGAAAAACATGGACAGAAGTTATTTTTAAATCCAATTTCTATTTAATAAGTCACGTAGAAATGTATAAAGTAACTGTGTTGACCGTGACGTCACTCAATTCGATTTCATATAAATTCCATATTAGCAAGTCGTTCAAATTCGTTTTGACAGTTCTTAAAAAGAAGCTGATTTGACTAGGAGGCAAGTAGCCTATTGTTGATTAGTGCCTTAAATATCGCAATACTAAACATAGAGAATACATTTAGAACTCAGTAATTTTCAGGTCTTCTATTTGTGATACTAGGAATAGTGCCTTAAATATAGCGACCTATATTTCTAAGATCGATAGTTAGAGTTACCCATTGAGGTTGGCAACTAAAATTGTAACAAGAACAATTTACCTGTATCTCATGGGATATGAAGATTCAATGCTTTACAACATACATACAGACTATATTAACTAGGTATTTCTAACTTGAAAAAAATACTCATCAAGACTAAACACACTGAATAAAAATGCAGTTATTCTGTAAGGACAAGTTGATTTGTATTAGGACATTTATTTCGGTTTACAGTCATTTAACGCACACAAACGCATTATAAAGACAAGTTTATAATTATATTATACGATTTTTTACACAAGTTTATTATTTTTTACCTAAGTTACTGAAACCCCAGTTCAGTTACCTATGTTCAAATGGCCTATTCGCGGATTAGCAAAGAAATGTTCTAGTTTTGATTGAATAACATGGATTTCCGCAAAGTAACGATTATTTCATTCCATCGATTATTTTCATTTAATCATCATTCAATACTAAACACTATTAAGTGGTTACTTTGTGGAAGTCTCATAGAAATTAATTTCATGAATTACTTTAAATAAAATGAAGTCTCTCGCTCCCCCAAGTGCCTGTCACTCAGAATTGTAAATATAACTTGAATTTATTCTTATTCTTATATTCTAACCTTTACTTCTGAGAATTAACAATGTACAGTCGACTAGAAAGAGATGTATACACTTTTTCACTTTATTGCATTGTAAATTGTAATAAGGTGAAAAACTGGATAAATACATATCTTTGTAGTAATGTCAAATATGACTAGTTTACGAGAAATTATTTTTTGAAATTTAGGGTAAATGTACCCGAAAATTGACTAAAACTCAAAATATCCTGAGAACGGTATCGATTATCAAAAAACACTTTTAAGAGAACTTATAGAACTACCAATATACTATCGTATGGAATAATCAGCACGGACCTTACATCATTCATATCGGTATTAGAACCAAATTAGTCATTTTCGATTTTGATTTTTTTTCTCGAAAGTTCCTGTATATTAGCATTTCTATTATTTTTTTACTGAAAGGTGATTAGCTTCCCTATATGCTATAATTATTGCATTAAGCAATTCCATAGGATCTAGAAATTATGGTGTGCTTAAATACTCTATGGGGATTTTATATGGGACGTTTAAACACACCATAATTTCTAGATCCTATGGAATTGCTTAATGAAATAATTATGGCATATAGGGAAGCTAATTAGCTTTCAGTAAAAAAATAAAAAAAATGCTAATATACAGGAACTTTCGAGAAAAAAAATCAAAATCGAATATGACTAATTTGGTTCTAATACCGATATGAATGATGTTAGGTCCGTGCTGATTATTCCATACGATAGTATATTGGTAGTTCTATAAGTTCTCTTAAAAGTGTTTTTTGATAATCGATACCGTTATCAGAATATTTTGAGTTTTAGTCAATTTTCGGGTACATTTGCCCTAAATTTCAAAAAATAATTTCTCGTAAACTAGTCATATTTGACATTCGGGAGTTTTAGTCGTAGCATTGTTTTGGTCTAGGCTACCGGTTTTTACAATAAAAAGACCATGGTCAAAAATGAGGTCTGATCCCACACTGTGGTATGTAAGATAGATGCCTGTCTCATTTAAATTTAAAAATATATGTTCAATCTTGAGATAGAAAATTAAAATTACTTCACTATTTAATTTCTACTTACAACTTGGGTCGTATATAGGGCTTCCAAATACCGGACCTTATCCAATACCGGTATTCATTCCGGGATCCCGGTATTGAAATCGGGAAAATATAAAAACCAAGTAATTTGCTTAAAATAACAAATTTTATTCAAAATATCGTTTGTTAGTTTTCATGCGTGTTATACTATAGCGGAATCTTGCCAATCCGACTTACAAATGGGTCAAATCGATTACATTTCCAACTTAAAAAGTTTCGATATCAACCCAAAACGGTTCGCAAACTTATGTGGCCAAGTCGGTTCAACTTTTATTGTTTTTAAGTATACATAGTTCAAAGGGCTACGCCCTGTGCTCTTTATTTTTGTTATGCGTGGGACTGAGGACGCAGTATAAAAGCAAGCGGGAAAGAGCGCCAGATCTCTACTCAGGTGATTCTGTAAGTTAGATATCGCCGCCAGATCGGACATTTTGCAAGAAGACGCGGCTATAGCAAACCATGTTTTCTGCCAAATCGATCTCTTTAAGCTCGTGCGGAATAAAACCTTTTACATTTTAATAATAACAGTCCATCTATAACAGACGATTCAAGCAGCATCCTTGCGACACTTACGTTCGTGGCTCTATACTATAGCCCAATTCGAGAGAGGATCCCTCGTGCGCACACACTGCAGGTGTATGCTCCCCCAGATGGGCGGGGGTTAGAGGCCTGCTCGTGACGCCTCATGCGTTTATCATTCAAGGAGGAGAACCAGGCATTGGCGTGCTTGGATTGACCGTCACGGACAACACGGCGCCACGTGGGTCGGTCTTCGGCCAGTCGTTGCCACTGGTTGCATGGAATATCAAATGTAACCATGTCACGCTTCACGCAATCTTTAAAGCGCAGCATTGGCCGTCCGACCGGTCTCTTTGCATCTGCAACCTCTCCCAGCAGGACTTAACGTGGCAAACGAGTCCGCACCTCAGTCGCCTCTTCTTTAGTATGCCTGTGATACTAGGAAGCTGTGTCTCATTCATGCTGTGTTACATTTTATAGTCAGTGTTAATGGTGTAATTGTACTGTAGATTTAACTATAATATCACAAAGTGATCAAATAACAAGCATTAAGAGCATTTTTCGATTACACACACTCTATAGTTTCATCATTGACTTTTGAAATTAGAACATAGATGATTTTTTTTGGAAACACATTGTAATCAATATCTACGATACAATTTAGTGGTATTTTTGTTTTTCGTAGCGCTAGAGGCGCTAAAGCACTAATAAAATAAATCCGCCAAATCATTGAACAATTAGCCAAGAAAGCTAAATTGTCCGAAATAGATTATTAAAAATCACATTAAGAAATATTCTATGGAATCACACATTACTTTGCGGAAATCCATGATAATCAAAATCAAAAAGATTACTTCGCAGAATAGGAACACTTAATTTACGGATAAGAAAAGTAATTTTCTTCATTTTGATAGTTGAGTAGTGAGTTCCCAATTTCGTTACTATAGGGAATGTTACGGCAAAGTTTTGAGCCAGAGTAGCTACGGTATACGTTAGTTCGTATGCATTAACCAATTTTTTGAAAAGTTATATCTATGATATAGATGCATCAAGGCGATTTGTTTACAGAGGATCTGTGGCCTGTTGCAACTACGTTTGACGTGTTGCTTCTCTGTCACACTTACGTGCGAATTCACAAGTGCGACAAATGTGTCAAAAAATGTTCGCGGCAGACCGTCCTCAATGAATGCTTTTGACACGTATCTTTAATTCTTTATCTAGGTAATCATCGAAAAAACTATCATTTTCATACAAATATTGCAAAAACACCAAACAGAGAATGTGTCAAATCGAGAAACGAGAGCAAGAAGCAAGATTTACGCGTGTGACAATCGTGATGCAGAAATTTAACGTTTTTGATGAGTAATTTACGTTCATTTGGCATAATTTAGTTTCTAAAAATACCGGGATCCCGGTATTGCTAAATTAAATACCGGTATTGAAATATGCCCAAAAAAAGGCGGGATCCCGGTATTGGAAGCCCTAGTCCTATATCATTAGGGTCGAATTTAGCCGGTGGAGTAGGCAAACAAAAGTGAGCTTTTCGGATTGGGTTTATTTGTCTACGACTCTATATTATTAAATTGAAATTGAATTATATTTATAGATGTCTCAATTCACAGGAGGAAGAGGAAGCCCTCAACGCTGTGGGCTACGACGATATCGGAGGTTGCCGCAAGCAGCTCGCCCAGATCAAGGAGATGGTGGAGCTGCCTCTGCGCCACCCCTCGCTGTTCAAGGCCATTGGCGTCAAGCCCCCGCGCGGTATCCTCATGTACGGACCGCCCGGTACTGGCAAGACGCTCATCGCTCGCGCTGTGGCCAATGAAACTGGTGAGTACTAATATAAGATAGTAGGTGGGGGCATATTATTCCAGCAGTAGGTTGCGAGATAACGGTAACGACCGTTTATGATCTGATCTAACTTACCATCCTTCTTATTTAAAAACCAACTATTGTCTAGTAATACATTTTTCTGATTTTCTCCACAGGTGCTTTCTTCTTCCTGATCAACGGTCCCGAGATTATGTCCAAGCTCGCCGGCGAGTCTGAATCCAACCTTCGCAAGGCTTTCGAAGAGGCTGACAAGAACTCTCCAGCCATCATCTTCATCGATGAGTTGGATGCCATCGCTCCGAAGAGAGAAAAGACCCATGGAGAGGTGGAGCGCAGGATCGTGAGTCAGCTGCTCACGCTTATGGATGGTAAGTGGACATTTACCTACCATATTCTAGGAACGAGTCACACAATAGTTTAATCCGTAAAGCGACAGATTATAAAAAGATGGCTTGCTCAAAAGAACAAATAGGCTGTTTCATTTCCTGTTTTCAACCAGAAGTGGGCAATAACTAAATGTATATGGCCGACTTAATGCCAAAAGGCTACTAGATTTTTTTTAGCAAATTTCCTCCTAATGTTATAAAACACTTCAATTTTACACAGGTATGAAGAAATCATCTCACGTGATCGTCATGGCAGCTACCAACCGTCCGAACTCGATCGACGCAGCTCTCCGTCGCTTCGGGCGCTTCGATCGTGAGATTGATATCGGCATCCCTGATGCCACCGGCCGTTTGGAAATCCTGCGCATTCACACTAAGAACATGAAGCTGGGAGACGACGTCGATCTAGAACAGGTAAGCAACAGTGAAAGTGAAAGAATAGTGATAAGAGAACTATGAGCAAGGATGATCCTGGGTGGTTAGGTGGTGGTTAGGCTTTACCCTTCGAGTCCCCGCGAAATCATATGATGTCAGTGTTACAGAAGATACCTAGGAGGTTCAAAAGTTCGAAGGGTTTATATCGAGATGAGCTACGGTGCTTCGATCGTGAGATCGACATCGGCATCCCTGATGCCACTGGCCGTTTGGAAATCCTGCGTATTCACATAAGAACGTTAAGTTGGGAGACGATGTGAATCTAGAACAGTTCTTCGTCTTTAAATTCCGATTCTTCGCGAGATCCTGTTCGCGACGCGTCATCGTAAATCTTGTCGGAATGAACAAAAGTTGAGATTGAGATGTAGCCGCGCGCATTTATATTGTCTTTTACGACCTACCTACGAGACCAAAATCTAGCGTCTGTCAGTTTAAGGTCACTATTTAATTACACATTTTTGACAAACTGGAACAGTTCAAAGGCTAATACTATTGTGTGCATTAATACCTGTTGTTTGTGACAGATCGCGGCCGAGTCCCACGGCCACGTCGGCGCTGACCTGGCGTCTCTGTGCTCCGAGGCGGCCCTCCAGCAGATCCGTGAGAAGATGGACCTCATCGACCTCGAGGACGACCAGATTGACGCGGAGGTGCTCAACTCTCTCGCCGTCAGCATGGATAACTTCCGGGTGAGTTCACATTAAAATGGAAATTCATTTATTCGCAAACACACAAAAAAAGAGGACAATTATACAAACAAAAATACATAAAAAGAGAAGGTGCCTCGAAATGGTCCAATCTCAGTATATTGCTAGACTTCCAGCGCTTATCTTCCAAGATATGGTTGACTAGTAGAGAATGCCTTTTGGCATTAAGTCCGCCATTTGTACATTTTTGTGTATTTTTGAGCAAAGATTTAAAGTTTAAATAAATAAATAAATTATAATAAATATTGCGTGACTATGAAAATAAATAGTAACTAGAATTATGTTTCCCAATACATTCCTACTGTCCCTTGCATCTACTTTATAATTATAGTTTCATTATCCGGGTCCAAAAGTCCTCACTCCTCACAGAGCGAGAGGTTTGGAAACTGCCTCTCGATTCTAGTCGCTCTGTGTAGACCCGACTAATTTACGCGTGCTTTCGCTCGTTTTATCATACTATCATAGGGTAGAATTAACAGATCGTGATTATGATTATTATGAATGATACGACCCATACTGATGTGTGTGGTCTATATCTGTGAGCGGAAAAGACGCCTTCTATGTTTGACCAGAATACCTACCACTAAAATCTTGTCAAATCCTACATTTACATAATTATAGATGCAGCATTGCTCTTTAAACAATTCTTATGGCTGCAGCCGACTGTAACAAGCTTGTCTGTTACTCGCTTGGATGGCATATTGATATATTTTTTCATCCCCAGTACGCGATGACGAAATCGTCGCCGTCGGCGCTGCGCGAGACCGTTGTGGAGGTGCCGAACGTCTCGTGGACCGACATCGGAGGCCTGCAGTCCGTCAAGCGCGAGCTACAGGAGCTCGTGCAGTACCCTGTGGAGCACCCAGACAAGTTCCTCAAGTTCGGCATGCAGCCCTCTCGCGGTGTGCTGTTCTACGGCCCGCCCGGCTGTGGTGAGTACTTATAGCCAACACAGCGGCAGCTGATCCCGTGGAGCACCCCGACAAGTTCCTCAAGTTTGGCATGCAGCCCAGTCCTGGGGTGCTGTTCTACGGCCCGCCCGGCTGCGGTGAGTACGTAATACCTTCCCAACACAGGAGCAGCTGACACCAGTTATGCAGTTAGTTCCTAGACCGTGGTAGTGTCGAACGTGACGTGGACCGACATCGGAAGCCCGCAGTCCGTCAAGCGCGAGCTGCAGGAGCTGGTTCAATACCCTGTGGAGCATCCAGACAAGTTCCTGAAGTTCGGCATGCAACCCAGTCGCGGGGTACTGTTCTATGGTCCGCCCGGCTGCGGTGAGTACATATAACCAACGCAGCGGCAGCTGACGCACCGGTGTAGCATAATTTTTCACATTTTACCACCTGCAATTGACCCATACTGTCTCTGAATTGAAAAACGTGTAACAAATAAAGATTGGAAGGAATTTAATAATAAATTGAATCCTTCGTAATTTTTTGTTTTTGAGGCAAAGTCAATAAAATTCGTATTTGTCGATAAGATTAAGTTTAATTGTCAAAATTGGTTTAAAAAAAAACCATATCAAACATAGGATATGTTCTAACAAGTGACGTATTTACAGGTAAAACTCTGCTGGCCAAGGCGATCGCTAACGAGTGCCAGGCTAACTTCATCTCAGTGAAAGGCCCGGAGCTGCTCACCATGTGGTTCGGTGAATCTGAGGCCAACGTGCGAGACATCTTTGACAAGGTATGCTAATTTTACTGATCCATATAAAATGAAATATATTCAACGTCGAAAATATAACAATGGCTATTCGATTTGAGACGAATTTGTTCAATAGTCTCCTCTATTATAGGTATGGTATGAAATTTATGAAGATTTACTTCGTCGTTTGGTGCGATGAGCCAATAAAGTCTTCAATTCCAACACAAATGCATGCCATTGTAGTATATCTTGAGCAAATTTACGCCAGCTCGCCAATGTCGAGTATACGAAGATCTATCACCACTCAATTAACTTTTAATGAGTAAATAATATACTTAAAATGAGCAAAAGGTCGGCATCCATTCGGTCGAGCTACATAAGCCCTCTTCACAGCACGTTTAGAGGTAGTCTAGTTAGCGGAGCCGATTTTCCTCACCAATAGGGATGACGTGCGAACCACTATTCCCATTGACGTGACGTTGAACTCTAGAGACTTGAGATTTTCACTGCCTTTTCCATGTTTTGTTTGTAAAATTAAAAGCTCAAGGCCAAGTAAATAATAATAAATAAATATTGGGGACACCTTACACAGATCAACTTAGCCCCAAACTAAGCAAAGCTTATACTATGGGTGATAAGCGACGATATACAGACGATATAGATAAATACATAGTTATATGTCATATATACATAGAAAACATCCATGACTCAGAAACAAATATCTGTGCTCATCACACAAATAAATGCCCTTACCGGGCTTCGAACCCAGGCCCGCGGCTTAGCAGGCAGGGTCACTACCGACTGAGCCAGACCGGTTGTCAAAGCAATGCAAGCATTGAAATTGTTTCCAGGCCCGATCAGCGTCGCCGTGCGTGCTGTTCTTCGATGAGCTGGACTCGATCGCCAAGTCCCGCGGCGGCTCCGTGTCTGACGCTGGCGGCGCCGCCGACCGCGTCATCAACCAGATCCTCACCGAGATGGACGGCATGGGCGCCAAGAAGAACGTCTTCATCATCGGTCAGTACATGTATAGTTGAGATATGATGAAGTTGGAGGGTTGAATGGAGGTTAAGTAAAACTGGTCATTATAGATGATGTGTATTGTATTGCCGATTATCAGTACAGGAGAGAGACAAGAAAAACTAAACATACCTTATATATATAGTAAATTATTGCTTACATGCTATTTTATTCACATACGTGCTTCACATGTATGTTGCAAACACTAACGATAAGTTTCTTTTAAAGTGTTAATTAGGGATATACTACATAGTCATCGTTTATGAGGAAATGTGTCACTGTTTAGTAAAAAGTCAGACTTTGTCGCTTACTATAGAGACGAGATTTGCTTGTATCATTATATGAATAAACTGACAAAGCGGCTATAGCAATCGACAAAGTGGGACGATTTAATAAACACACTTACAAATAATGTCAAATCCCATTGATTAGACTAGGGGACCCTTGGATTAAACCTCAATCAGCCCCTTTTTCAGCGTGCGCTCATTTCATCTTCGTAATCTTCATAGGATTCGTAATATTTTCTTCATATCCGGTTTGTTTATCTTTAAAATTTTAGCTAGCGATACATTTTACGGTCCGCCTGTCGATAAGCAGTCACCATTGCCCATGAACGCCAGCATCTTTAGAGGTGTGACCTGTGCATTTTCGACCCTTGAAAATTCAATCTTTGTTTCGAAGACCATACTGTAGACCCTCGGGAAAATTACGGAAGCTAATAGGCGAGACGACTAAAAAAACTAATTAGTCCGTTAGTTGGATTATCAAAGAATTTTAGACACGTATTTTTTCTTTTTTCTCGTAAACGAAAAATGACGACGGTATAGTGCGTTGAAGTTTCGCGTGACGTCACGCCTAGATACAATTTTTACTTAGAAGTAACGTCACAAGCGCCCCACTCTGGAACTTTGATGCTCTATATCTTTGTATAATTTCATTAATTAGAAAAAGCGAAAAATATGTGTTCAGTATTTTTAGACAATCTAACTGACGGACTAAACAGAATGCCAATTTTTTTATGTAGTCGTCATCCCTATTCCTCAGAAGGAACAGGTGTTGTGAAAATATTCTTAAAGCAGTGTGTGATGTGTTTTATATCGAAGGCTTCCCTTCTATTCTAATCTCACATAGAAACATATTGTCTCTTCCAGGCGCGACGAATCGTCCCGACATCATCGACCCGGCCATCCTTCGGCCCGGGCGTCTCGACCAGCTCATCTACATCCCTCTCCCCGACGAGAAGTCTCGCGAGGCCATCCTGCGCGCCAACCTGCGCAAGTCGCCCATCGCTAGAGACGTGGACCTGCTCTACATCGCCAAGGTACGTAAAAATTACCTATTAGCCCGGTCCACACTGGCCTCATGTGCGCACGTTTGCCTCGTCCGAGCAAATACCTTTACAGGGGACAGCGCGATCACATTTTTTGCCATACCAAATTGAAAACCTTATCATTGAGCCAGAAAAGCGTTCGTATCAGACTAGCAAAAACGGTCCACATGAGAGGGCATTGTTAGGGCTTGTGTGCCTCTCTTACGTGTGGCCAGTGTTAAAGAGGTTACCATAGTAGTAGTTTTTTTTATCTGTATATTACCTAAGTTTAAAGTTTCTTATATTATTTTAGTTTTATAATCAGACTACGATTTTGATGACATTAAATCAGAGATTTCTATTTAAAAAAAAAAAACTTCAATTGAGTATTATACTCTGTCAACCAAGTCTGACTCAGTAAATAAGAACAAAGACAACTATATGCATCCTTTTCTTTAGGGTGCTAGAGAAAAGGATACCTATAGTGTTCTTAGTTCTTATTTACTGACAGACTTGTTTGACAGAATATAGTAGATTTTGTAGTAAAATTGAATATTGACTGGTATCCCCAATTTATGACAGTGATGACGTCACTGAATAATGTTGACATTGTCAATAAGTGCGAGATCACCAGCCCAAACAATGCCCTCTCATGTGGACACACTGGCCTAACTACTCAATCTAGCTTAATATCTCTAAATCTATGCGCCCGAGCGATTTTGCTCGGCAAGATGGCGGCCCTCGGACAGCTGTTCTAAATAGTTCACCTGGCGTGTGGCCAGTGTGGACCCGGCTATTGGACTACACGAAGACCACCACTTTCTTCGCTAGCCATGTAAAATTGATTACCTACTAATTTTCTCATTTTAGTTTAGCATTTCCCCATACATTAGTTACTTAACTCGAAACAAGTCTCCTTTCATGCCCAACATCACATGGCGACCCTGTCAGGATCATATTGTTTTTTTTTTATGCTCCCTCGTCGCTCAAAATTAGACTCAAAAATCTATTGCATTCTGCATTCCAGACACGGACGATACAATCCAGTGATATGTCAACTGACGCGCGCTGCTGACTAATACCAAAGAGGATCGAGTATTATAGAGAGTTACTGTCGAAGTAAAATGTGTAATCACCTAATCACAGTGCATAGACTGCCATCTCTTGACACAGGCTTCAAAACTTTTGAACCTCAGTTTTGACAATTTGACCGATATTCTTAGCTTGATATGTGTTAAAATGTCAAATTTAATATTAGCGCCATCTAGCTGAGCGTACCCCAAAGGTTTTAAGGTTTTTTCTGTATGGTACTGAGGTACGTTTTTTTCTTAGACTTTATCTGTCTATACGGAGTTATATATGGATGCTGATACGCAATAATGTGTTATTCCACATGAATTTGGCAATAAAACGTCAACTTTAATCGTCAAATTTTTGAGTTGACATCTTATTGCAAAATGCATGTGGGATGACACATTATTGCGTATCAGCATCATGTAAAAGTTGAGTATTAGCAAAGACATATTATGTCTTTGCTAATATCAACTTTTACATTCCGAAAGTGGTGTAGATCTGATGGCTATCAAACGGTTAACACCATCATCCTGCTGCCTCTAAAAACTGCAGTCACAGTATAATAAGGAGTACTATCGTACAGTGTGGCCACTCCCTGCTTCCCGCTGAAAGTGCCGCCCACTCGCTCTCAGTTACTTCACAGTTATCACCTATCAAAAACGCGACCAGTCGACCAGCATGGTACTCGTTCGCCTACACGAGCTCTATGCAGGGCTTCGATACCAATTAAATTTTCAAACAGTTATCATGTACTTGCGGACAAACCTTTAAATTTCGTTTTCGCTCGAAGAACCGCTATTTTTAAACCGGTTTTTAGGAGAACTATTTCATAAAGGTTTCGTTCGATTAACCGGTTTAGAACAAAATAAACCGGTTTATTCCGAAGCATGATAGGTAATACTGTTCGAACCAAACAAAAAACTCGCTGCGTGAACGTAGGTATTTAGGTGCGTCTCGTCGCTCGTCGAATAAACCGGTTTATTTCGGTTAAAATAAAGTTCTTATAACGTTCGCGTTCTTTAAAAAGTTCGGAGTAAAATCGAAATAAACCGGTTTTAACCGGTAAAAAATAAACCGGCTCCAAGCCTTGGCTCTATGTATGTAGGAACGCGCTTCTTTCATATATTTGATCGCCATTGTCCGAGGTGTGTCACAGGTGTGTTTGTATGTTCCAGGTGACACAAGGCTTCAGCGGTGCTGATTTAACTGAGATCTGCCAGCGCGCATGCAAGCTGGCCATCCGGCAAGCCATCGAGACTGAGATCACTCGCGAGCGCGCCAGACAACAGCAACAGGCTGGCATGGATGTGAGTATTTTTAACCCCCGACGCAAAAACGATAGGGCACGTGCTACGCAGAGCAGACAACCACCTGTCCAAGCAGGGTCTCTGCTGGCAATCACCTGGCAGTCGACGGTCGGGGCGGCCTTGTACCACGTGGAGGAGGTCAGTGGAGAAGGAGGCTGGCGCAAGTGGACTAGGCTGGAAGGATTTGGAAGCAGTCGCCCAGGATCGTCAAAAGTGGAAGATTCTTCTAAGAGCCCTATGTCCCTAGTGAGGGATAACAGGAATACATCATCATCATCATCACGCAAAAACGACGGGGTGTTATAAGTTTGACGTGTCTGTCTGTCCGTCTGTCTGTCTGTCTGTATGTTTTAGAGACCTTGTAGACCTCTTGAAGACTCGAGACTTCATACGTGTCTAACACATCTTATTAATTAATCATAATAACTTTGTACTTTAGTTGTATTTTATACTATTTATTGTAATAGGCGAGACGATTAAAAAAAGAAGAATTAGTCCGTCAGATAGATTATCAAAAAATTTAAACGTATTTTTTCTTTTGTCTCGCAAACGAAAAATGACAACGGTACAATGCGTTGAAGTTTCGCGTGACGTCACGCCTAGGTACAATTTTGTGCTCTATATAACTGTGGTGCTCTATATCTTTGTATTTTTTCTTTAATTAGAAAAAGCGATGTGTTCAGTATTTTTGGACGATCTAACTGACGGACTAAACAGAATGCCATTTTTTTATGTAGTCGTCATCCCTATTGTTGACATGTAAAAGTGCCCCTGTGGCCTACTTGCTGAATAAATGTTTTTGATTTTTAATTTGTAACATTACAGATGGACGAAGAAGACCCGGTGCCGGAGATCTCGCGCGCGCACTTCGAGGAGGCGATGAAGTTCGCGCGGCGCTCCGTGTCCGACAACGACATCCGCAAGTACGAGCTGTTCGCGCAGACGCTGCAGCAGTCGCGCGGCTTCGGGACCAACTTCCGGTCAGTACCATTACTCGTTGAAACAAGTAAACAACTAGCATAGCGTCACTACTTTAAAAAAAACTTGTATCTTCGTCTTTCAATGAAAAGAAAAATGTTGTAAGTATGTATGGAATGCATATAGACTTAAAACCGAAATAAATTACACATATGAAAGAAAAAGTGACCAAGGCCTCCAGTGCCTGAGGCTGGAATCGAACCAGCGTACCCTGCAATCGCCTATTTCCGCTCGGCCAACCAGGTCACAGCTGCTGAGGTCGAAATTATCTCTCATATGAGTAATCTATACAAGGCCTCGTAGCGCCCTCTGACCATCCCTAGGGTAGAACGGTATGATTCTTGCCCCCCATGTGAACCAAACTCAGGTTGGTTTCAACACAGCTCGAGAGATGGCGCTGCTAAATCAATTTTAATTAACACAAGTCAAATTATATCAATAGAATATAATTTGACTTGTGTTAATTAGAAGCATATAGACTTACTGCGTTTTAACTTTGAGGAACAGCGTGAGATACGAGATTTTTTAAAAGTAGTGACGATAGGCTACTTGCCAGTCAAATCAGCTTCTTTTTAAGAACTGTCAAAGCGAATTTGAACGACTTGCTAATATGGAATTTATATGATCTCGAATTGAGTGACGTCACGGTCAACGTGAGTTACTGTATATATTTTTACCAGACTTATTAAATAGATATTGGATTTAAAAATAGCTTCTGTCCATGTTTTTCTTATAATTATCTGATGCTTTATTTCGTGCATGGTATAAAATATTATATATTTATAACATGGCCAGCAGGGTTAGCACATGATTGCCGCGGGAGTATGTCGCCGCGAGATAGACTACCCGTCTTTATGTCATTAATACAGTTAGAACAAGACGTGTGATCTATCTCGCGGTGACATACTCTCGCGGCAATCATATTCCATATGCTAGTTACTGCGAGGTGGCCAGTAATAGAAATGGTATGTAAAAATTAACTCTGTTTACCTAGATAATTCATTTTTAGTATAGAGTGGCCAGAGTTATAGGACACCGGTATTATAAAGTAAGATTCCAAAGAGGTAAGTGTGATTCGGAACGGGCGGTGTTGGAAAAATGCGCTTCGGTGTGGCCCGAATGGCCGGTCGGAATAGCGAATCTTTCCCTTACTAGTAGTATATTGAGTGCACTAGTATATTGAGGTAAGTTACATTTTTGGTTTATTGCAGGTTCCCGACGTCGGCGGGCGCGGGCGGCGGCACGGGCACGTCGGGCGGCGACCAGCCCACCTTCCAGGAGGAGGCGCAGGACGACGACCTCTACAGCTAAACTACACACACACGCTGCTCCGGGGTACCACGGCGAGTGAGTCCCATCACCACACTATACGGCGACAATGACTCCATGCTGCATAGCGTGCACGAGGGCGAGCCCGCTCCGCCGCACGCCAAGCCGACCGCTCCGAGTGTCCACTCGGACCTTACATCGAGCGTTTTTTTAATATGCGAGGGGTGCCATACATCTTTTTTTTTACACGGGGAATGCGTTTACGCATACCGCCGGGTTTAAAATGCGTGCGACCCGGCCGGTTATGTCGGGCTCGAAGCGATGGCGGCCCACTAAACCCCACGGTGTCCTCTCACCGCTTTATGTCCGGGGTCCCGGGGAGCTACTAGTGCGACCGCGGCCCCGGCCATAAACCCGAGCCGACCTCTCCTGCATGCGGTGCACCCTGCCAATCAGCAAACGAGGCATAACCACCGACCCACATTTGACCAGCGTGGTGTAATTATGGTCCAAACCTCCCCATAAACACCAAGCGTTATAACACTTTAAATTCTCGCGTTCATAATAGACGCCAACCTATACGTACAACGAGCGCATATTATGACGAGTTGACGAGGCAGTGTCCTAACGTGACAAACGGCTACTTCAAAAGTTTTCCGCGCACATTGCGTCGCGACGTGCCTCGCACTGGTTTGACCTGCTCTAATCACAAATCAAACATCAACGTAGGCCGCAATTGTTTGATTATAAAACAAAGAACGTTATCGACCGATGTCAACGGCCGGCATGCTTTTATAAGTAGCTCTTTACCTTTTGGCAGGTTCCGACCTATTTCGGACTACAACGGTACCCGGGGCGTCCCAAGAAACACGCGCTGGGCGCGACACACACAGCCGGCAGCACACACACACACACAGGCCGGCTCCGCCCGCGTTCAGTTCTAGGACTGACTACTTAAGATAAGATTACCGGTGAACTACGTCCGTGCGGTGTAGCGGGTCCCGGCTCACGAAATGTCTATAATGTCTATATTAAATTCCAATATGTATTCCCGACCGGGTATAAGTGTATTTATTTTGATTGATAGCATTTCTTTGTGTTCGGATTCGCTTGTGTTTAGTTGTAATTTGAATAATGTAGGCTCGCGGGGCCGTTAAGATCATAATGATATAGTATAATTGTTAACTGTATGGCAGATCCTGTACGTAGGTCTATTACACGATATCGCAGTGATTTTTTAATAAAAAAATTTTATAGACCAATATTGTGTTTTTATTGTGTCATCTTTTCTCCTACCCTGCTCTGTCTGTAAGCGCTAGTAATCTGTTCTCGCGTTTCCCCGCTTTTTCCTACCTATCACTGCAATATCACAATTTCGTTCTTTCAACCCCTTAATTTCTAAAAGTAGCAGTGGCACAAAAACTTGAGCAATTGAATGTGTTCTGCCTACTTTTATAACATGAGCTTCTAGGTATATACAGTACTGGACAAAATTCTTCATACACCGCCATATAAAATAAACTTTCTATCATAATTTCTTTACCCTTAAACTTAACATCACAGTTGTAGGAAAACTAACTATTTCATGGCGTACAACATACAGACAATAACATATCAATGATCGTACAATTATTTTTTTACATGAGTATAAATATAAATATCAGTACTTTGGCTGTCATCTGCTTTAGATATCGCTGATTGTCTCGGAGGACTATTTTATGTTAGAAACTGAAAGTATTTATCTAACCCAAGCTTTTTCCTGTGTGTCTACTGAAGTAGGCAAGTGGGTATAATTCAGAATGACATTTGATATTTTCTTTATTTTTCCAAAAACTTCCTTAAATTTTGGCTTGGATTGATTACACGAGACTATGTTAGCCATTCAAGCTATTCATTCCTATTAATCATGACAAACGCATGAGATATACATACTGGTATTATCTTTCAGCCATCGCCCGTCTGAATATGTATGAAAAGATGACTGAAAGAAAATACTAGTATGTCTATTTCATGCGTTCGTTGTGATTCATAGGATTAAGAGCGTTATAACATTTCGGCGTCGGGCGAAATTAGGTATTTTACCCGCCGCGCGAGCCCAATATGCCGACCCTTTCTAGCACGTCTTATCACTCGCTCAAACTACAATAATGGACAAAACAATCTTGATCCTTTCTATGGAATTTTGATAACAACCACAATCTACTATCTCGATATAAACTTTTGGTTTCTAATAAACATTATTTTGTACGAAAATACGAGAATATAGCGCAAAATAATATCAATTATGTTAAAATTTATTTAAAAAATTAAAGTAATAATTATAAAAGTAGATCCCATCCCAAATATTTGCTTTTGTTATATGATAAGTATTAGAGTAAAGTATATATTAATATGATGATAAAATAAGACAAATACAATTCTAATTACTTCAAGATGGTGCTCAGGGTCTGATGATGGAGCCAGATGGTGGTCACCAATACCAATGAACAATATGACTATACAACTTCGTGGTTTACATGTCATTCTAGCATTTTCACTTTCACATTTCAAGTGCATATACCACGAGTATAGGTTTTCGGGTGTGCTGATTTAAAAATTAATGACCGATTTGGAATCTGACATTGCTGACTGTCACTTTGACACAAAAGTCATCATGGGTGTCGTAAAATAGGTTTTAGGGGTGCTGATTCCAAAATTAATGACCAATGTGGAATCTGACATTGCTGACTGTCACTTTGACACAAAAGTCGTCATGGGTGTCGTCAAATAGGTTTGCGGGGGTGCTGATTCCAAAATTAATGAACAATGTGGAATCGGACATTGCTGACTGTCACTTTGACACAAAAGTCGTCATGGGTGTCGTAAAATTGGTTTTAGGGGTGCTGATTCCAAAATTAATGACCAATGTGGAATCTGACATTGCTGACTGTCACTTTGACACAAAAGTCGTCATGGGTGTCGTCAAATAGGTTTGCGGGGGTGCTGATTCCAAAATTAATGAACAATGTGGAATCTGACATTGCTGACTGTCACTTTGACACAAAAGTCGTCATGGGTGTCGTAAAATTGGTTTTAGGGGTGCTGATTCCAAAAATAATGACCAATGTGGAATCTAACATTGCTGACTGCCACTTTGACACAAAAGTCATCATGGGTGTCGTAAAATAGGTTTTAGGGGTGCTGATTCCAAAAATAATGACCAATGTGGAATCTAACATTGCTGACTGTCACTTTGACACAAAAGTCATCATGGGTGTCGTCAAATAGGTTTCCGGAGGTGCTGATTTGAAAATTAATGACCGATTTGGAATCTTGACATTGCTGACTGTCACTTTGACACAAAAGTCGTCATGGGTGTCGTCAAAAGGTTTCCGGGGTGCTGATTCCAAAATTAACGACTATTTTGGAATCTCACAGTGCTAATTGTCATTTTGACACAAAAGGAATCATGGGTGTAGTCAAATAGTTTTTAGGGGGTACTGATTCCAAAATTAATGAAATGATTTAAAAAGTAATGACCGATTTGGAACCTGACATTGCACAGTACCCCTGGAAACCTATTTGACGACACCCATAACGACTTTTATGTCAAAGTGACAGTCAGCAATGTCAGATTCCAAATTGATCATTAATATTGAGATCAGTACCCATGAAAACCTATTTGAAGACACCCATGATCACTTTTGTGTCAAAGTGACAGTCAACAGTGTCAGATTCCAAATTGGTCATTAGTTTTCAAACACCTCCGGATACCTATTTGACGACACCCATGACGACTTTTGTGTCAAAGTGACAGTCAGCAATATCAGATTCCAAATTGGTCACTAATTTTGGAATCAGCACCCCCTAAAACCTATTTTACGACACCCATGACGACTTTTGTGTCAAAGTGACAGTCAGAAATGTCAGATTGAACATTGGTCATTAATTTTGGAATCAGCACCCCTAAAACCTATTTTACGACACCCATGACGACTTTTGTGTCAGAGTGACAGTCAGCAATGTCAGATTGAACATTGGTCATTAATTTTGGAATCAGCACCCCCTAAAACCTATTTTACGACACCCATGACGACTTTTGTGTCAAAGTGACAGTCAGCAATGTCAGATTTCAAATTGGTCATTAATTTTGGAATCAGCACCCCCTAAAACCTATTTTACGACACCCATGACGACTTTTGTGTCAGAGTGACAGTCAGCAATGTCAGATTGAACATTGGTCATTAATTTTGGAATCAGCACTTCCTAAAACCTATTTTACGACACCCATGACGACTTTTGTGTCAAAAAGACAGTCAGCAATGTCAGATTCCACATTGTTCATTAATTTTGGAATCAGCACCCCCTAAAACCTATTTTACGACACCCATGACGACTTTTGTGTCAAAGTGACAGTCAGCAATGTCAGATTCCACATTGGTCACTAATTTTGGAATCAGCACCCCCTAAAACCTATTTTACGACACCCATGACGACTTTTGTGTCAAAGTGACAGTCAGAAATGTCAGATTGAACATTGGTCATTAATTTTGGAATCGGCACCCCCTAAAACCTATTTTACGACACCCATGACGACTTTTGATTCAGAGTGACAGTCAGCAATGTCAGATTGAACATTGGTCATTAATTTTGGAATCAGCACCCCCTAAAACCTATTTTACGACACCCATGACGACTTTTGTGTCAAAGTGACAGTCAGCAATGTCAGATTCCAAATTGGTCATTAATTTTGGAATCAGCACCCCTTAAAACCTATTTTACGACACCCATGACGACTTTTGTGTCAGAGTGACAGTCAGCAATGTCAGATTGAACATTGGTCATTAATTTTGGAATCAGCACTTCCTAAAACCTATTTTACGACACCCATGACGACTTTTGTGTCAAAGTGACAGTCAGCAATGTCAGATTCCACATTGTTCATTAATTTTGGAATCAGCACCCCTAAAACCTATTTTACGACACCCATGACGACTTTTGTGTCAAAGTGACAGTCAGCAATGTCAGATTCCACATTGGTCACTAATTTTGGAATCAGCACCCCCTAAAACCTATTTTACGACACCCATGACGACTTTTGTGTCAAAGTGACAGTCAGAAATGTCAGATTGAACATTGGTCATTAATTTTGGAATCAGCACCCCCTAAAACCTATTTTACGACACCCATGACGACTTTTGTGTCAGAGTGACAGTCAGCAATGTCAGATTGAACATTGGTCATTAATTTTGGAATCAGCACCCCCTAAAACATATTTTACGACACCCATGACGACTTTTGTGTCAAAGTGACAGTCGGCAATGTCAGATTCCACATTGGTCATTAATTTTGGAATCAGCACCCCCTAAAACCTATTTTACGACACCTATGATGACTTTTGTGTCAAAGTGACAGTCATCTGAGGTACTACATATTCGTAATCTGAAAGTAATCAAGTCAATAATTTCAGTTATTTTGAATCGACTATGATTCCGAATTATTGGTAATAGTAATGATTGTATAGATGATTAGTGATTCCTTTACATGTAATGGTAATTTACCGTTTGACTTGATTACATTACAAGTAATCTGACACCCAGTAGTGTCAGATTTCAAAGTAAAATCAAGTAATCGTGTAATCCGGAATCGATTACGATTTCCCCATCTCTGGGTTTAGTTATATGGTTCATTGGTACTGGTGACCACCATCTGGCTCCATCATCAGACCCTGAGTACCACCTCTTGTCAAAGGTCTTGTTGAGACGAACCCAACGAGCCTAAACACGAAGTCGTTTACTTACATGGTTCACTGGTACTGGTGACCACCTTCTGGCTCCATCATCAGATCCCGAGTACCATCTTGATGTGTCTTATCATCTTGACCGTATTGTAATTTTCACATTTTTATCATCACAACGTTGTAATACTTTAACATTCAAACATAACAAAGTATTACAAAAGCAAATATTTACGGGTCTAGGATCAAATTCGTTGGTCGCTGTTTACACACACACAATGCGAGGATAGCCCGTGTATAAACAAGGCGTCCGACCCACACAACGATAAATATTCTCGACGTTTGCGATGAAAACTCGGAGAGCGAAGCGACATACGTCTCACCTCCTCGAGCTCCGGCGCGGCACTGAAATCGCAGGCGTCCGTCGCCGGTAAAATAGCGACAGGAAGGCTAGTTTTCAAAAAATTGGCAAAAAATCATGATAAAATATTATAACGACAAATGGATAACAGCAGTTTAAGCACATTGTGCAGATTATTTATATACTAAAATAACTTCGATAACATGTAGATTTTCGGAGAAATGATCACTTGTTTCGATGTATTTTCAAGACAAAATCGAGTTCGTTTTACTTTCAATTTCTCAATTTCAAAGGATTAAATGATAAATATTGTTTAATGGGCCTTAAGTACAAGATATTTGGAACTTAAATTTACCTCATTTATGAGAGTGATCTTATCAAATTGTACATAATAAGAGCTCCGAATTCTGTGCTTCACGCGGTTTTTCCTAAACGAGCATCAGAAAAACAATCATTACTAATTGAAAAAGCTTTTTTTTTCATATGTTTTTTATTTAACCGACAGTTAATAAGATGTTCTAACTGAAACAAGTACTTTCACTGTCTTTTAGTATGAGTAAAGTGTACAATTTTGTCGATAAATATTGTGCATTTTACAATATATCGCCTTTTTTTGTCATAGCGCTCTTAAGTAGCTTCAATGGCTGACATAGTCTCATGTTATCAATCCTAGCCAAAATTTAAGGAAGTTTTTGGAAAAACAAAGAAAATATCAAATGTTATTCTGAATTATACCCACCCACTTTGCCTACTTTAGTAGGCACACAGGAAAAAGCTTGGGTTAGATAAATACCTTCAGTTTGTACCTGAAAATGTTCCTCCGAGACAAGCAGTCATATCTAAAGCAGATGAAAGCCATACACACTAATACATTGCATTTCATTCGTATTTTAATTACTGTATGATCATTGATCAAATTTGTCCAGAGCCAAAAGTACTAATATTTATATTTGTCGGGTCCCCGTCTGGGTTCCCATTATTATCGATTTCATCCATTTTTGGCACACAACTATTTTTCGATAAAAACCGAAACGAATTCCAAAATAAAACTTGGTAACGTTGGATAAGATTTTTATAATTAGATTCCAATTCAAACAATACGAAAATCAACTGTGATTACTTAGATGTAAGCGGATTAGAATTTAAGTAGACACAATTTTATTCTAAGAAACGCGGTGCGTTCGTCACAGAGCTAGCTTAGCGTGCACTCGCCACGATCGTCACGACCCGAATGTCGTTGCCGTCGTCATCCGGGACGACCACGTGGAGGGGACCATTCGACGGTTGGCCTACCTGACACTTCCCCTTTTTTCCGGTTTGCCAACCTAACGAATTACCAGCGCTAGCTCTGTATCGACCACACCCAAGCTTACCGCTTGGCGTTTCTAGCGGTCACCGGTAGATGGCGATAAAATCAATTGGCAAGAAATCAATGCAGGTTAACATAGATGGCGCTGCTCTGCTCAGAGAGTAATTAATTGACCCTTAAATCTAGTACGAGTTGCGATACTAGCTAACTCGTCGACACGGCCATCTTGACATCTCACACGTCCTCGTGTGACGTACCTGAAAAAGAAAACAAACTTTCAACAGCAAGCACTCTACGTCTCGGCCAACCTGACCATTTTTAGAGTGATTTGATGTAAAATAAAATGGCCGTATCCCCGAGAACCCATCAAAATAACATTGGGACATGTAAAACAGATAATAACTAAGACACATAAACAATCTACAGTTGCTTCCATATGGTAACTCTGGGACAACTCTTGGGGACGTCTATTGGTTATCTCTATTTGACTGCCAATAAATTATCCCTTAGAGCGACCGATCATAACAAAAAAATACACCTGGACAATCCTTACAGGCGACCGATGGTTGCTCTTGCTGACAACCCCGTGGACAACCCATAAGGACGACCGACATTCGCCTCCATCCGGCTTCTCCTGGACAATCTCTATAGGCGACCGATGGGTTACCTCTTGGCAACCCCATGGACAACCCATAAAGACGACCGATATTCGCCTCCATCCGGCTTTTCCTGGACAACCCCTAGAGGCGACCGATGGTCATCGACATAACCTCATGGACAACCTCCAAGGGCGACCGATAATAACAACCAGCTAATATTTAATATCCAATAAATAATTACACTTACATTAGCTATACCAACATAAATACAAGTTCAATTCAGTTCTAAAGACAAAGAATCTGTTTGTGCATCGGAATCGTCAATATTTGTGTAGTAGAGTTTACGTCAGTCTGCCCTATACCAGTCATAGTCACAACGTCATGAAGTCGTTTCCCGCTAAACTTGCATGCAACAGATTCTTTGACTAGTGAACATTCAGCTCCAGAGTCATAACAGAATGAAAAGTGCTCACCGGATAGTCGCATGAGTGCAGTTGGGTTAGCAACGACGCATAAGTCCACTCGTTTCTTCTTGGCGGCTGTCGGCTCGGTGCTGCTCTCCCCTGGTGCACTCCTCTTCGGACAGCTGCTTGCGTAGTGGCCCTGCTCGCGGCACGAGAAGCAAGTGATTGGCCTCTCTGCAGTTGGATCCTTCCTGATAGCGTCAATCTTCAGTCGGTTTTCTTCTTTTCTTTTTGAAAAACACTGATTTGACTTGTGTCCTAATTTTCCACAAAAGTAGCACTTAATGTTTGTGTTGACTCCAGCTATTTGACTCTTCTTAGGCTCAGGCTCATCGTCGTCATTACTCGATGAAGATTTCCGTTTCAAAAACGAGACTGCCTTAAGCTCCTGTTGTAGTTGATTTCGGGTCTTGATATCCGTTGTAAATGACAACCGTTGAACACGTGGCTCAAAACGTGATAAGTGATTCAAAACAGTAGCGATGGCTATTTGCTCGGTAGTAAGTCCTTTCCATCTCGACATAAGTGACGACATTAAACCGGATGCGTAGGAAGCGAGGCATTCTTTTTCGTCTGGTTTCTTCGAATTCAGATTAATTAAGAAAGCAGCTGCTGTTTCACATGAGTCATACCTTGTAATAAAAAGTTCTTTGAAGTCGCTCCATTTCATTCCTGGGAAGGCGACGGTGGCAAGCCAGGTGGACGCTTGCTTCTTAAGCGCTCGACTCAGTGCCATCATTAAAGGTGTTCCTTGGCATTGTGGATCATCGATGCACATGTCGGCGGTGGATACCCAGGCTCGTGCGTCGACATCTGGTTTGTCAGGATCAAATTCTGGCAGACGAATTTCCTTTGATGTTGACTGTTGCGGCTTGTTCAAAGTTTCCAATAGAGCTAAGAAATTCCGATTCTGCTGTTCCATCAATAGCCGCCACTTTTGATCACCACTTCGTCTTGCCGGCAGGCGCGGAGATTGCGGGCGATTGGATCCCACCACTTCGGATGTCGGGTCCCCGTCTGGGTTCCCATTATTATCGATTTCATCCATTTTTGGCACACAACTATTTTTCGATAAAAACCGAAACGAATTCCAAAATAAAACTTGGTAACGTTGGATAAGATTTTTATAATTAGATTCCAATTCAAACAATACGAAAATCAACTGTGATTACTTAGATGTAAGCGGATTAGAATTTAAGTAGACACAATTTTATTCTAAGAAACGCGGTGCGTTCGTCACAGAGCTAGCTTAGCGTGCACTCGCCACGATCGTCACGACCCGAATGTCGTTGCCGTCGTCATCCGGGACGACCACGTGGAGGGGACCATTCGACGGTTGGCCTACCTGACACTTCCCCTTTTTCCGGTTTGCCAACCTAACGAATTACCAGCGCTAGCTCTGTATCGACCACACCCAAGCTTATGTTAAGTTTAAGGGTAGAGAAATTATGATAGAAAGTTTATTTTTTTATGTCTGTGTATGAAGAATTTTGTCCAGTACTGTATCTTGTTAGTATAGTTGCCAGTTTAGGCGACATACTGCGACATACTATGATAAATAAAAATAGCTTCGAACTTTGCCCTGTGTAGGTCTTTGTGATGCGAAAATAATAAGATTAGTTATTGATAAGATAATTATTCGAATAATACCTAATAGTTCAATGTATACGGGTTATTCCATATTAAGTGTTGCAACCTTTGAAAAAAAAAAACGCATGAAGGGATTCCCCTATAAACATAACAGTGCTAACACTCGACTGCAGCGCACCAAGTGACCAAGGTCATCCACATACATACCTACTATTCTGTAAGTGAGAGCGAGAAAGAGTTATTTTTTTCTCGCTCTTGAGTTTCAAGATTGGATGCGGTACCATCGTGTGCTATTGACAAGTTTTTATTTGACCCTGAAAGAAATTAAAAAGTGGCAACATTGTAGTCTCGTTTTCTTGCCAAGTGCTGTTCACAGCAAAATGAACTTTATTTTCACTTCAACAGGTTTAATATTACATGTCGAGGCCGACAGAGTTTGTTATCTGATAGTGTTTTTGTGTACTTTCCAAAGTTTCACAGTAATTAACAAATTATGAAAATATTTGACTTAAATAACCATTGTTCGTCATTAGGTTATTATTATAATTTTTAAATAAATATTCGAGGCGCCCGATGTTCTAAATACCTACATATTAATTTAAATTAACGTTTATTTAAATGTAGGGCCCTTTTTATGAGGTAGTTAGGCGGGGGTTCAAGGCACGAAGGTCAAACAATTTTTGCTACAAAACTGAAAGAAAAATTAGGAAAATATTAAAAGTTACAATTTCTATTATTTTTTGCCCACATGAAAATATAAAATATTCAACTTTCTCATTTGTTTTAAAAGTATCAAAAGAGCCTTTATCAGTTAGTGCGGTGAAAATGTAGCTACGTAACTTCATTTTAGTTCTATTTAATGAGTTCTCACTTGTTCACGAGTTCCTGTGACTAAGTACATGATATGATAACAGAGGGATATTGTAAATGTTGGAATAAATGAATAAAGACACCCATCAGTGTAGGTTGACCCGTCGGACGCGACGATACAAAAGCATATACAAATACAAATAAACAAATTAGTGATAAAAAAATTGTGGAAGCGGACTTCGGCTGCCTTATGAGGAGCTGTCGATATGGGTAAGTTGCCTTTTTTTTAATTCTTTCTTTTTTTAATATGAGGATTTAAGGAGATAATTAATAAGGGGGTCCCGTTTTCGAGAATCCAAATTCAACTAGGAATTAATTTTATTTGCAACTTAAAGCGAATTATTTTTGATGATCCAACATTCAACAAAGAATTAATTTTATTTGCAACTTAAAGCGAATTATTTTTGTTATGATTGTGACCCACACACAATAAACAAAGATTACAAAGAACGGTTAATACTTTGACATGATGATAAGAGTTCTACGCGTCAGTTTAAAAATAAAAAAACACAACAATGAAAAACCTACACTTACCTGTTAGTTTCATTTGGTTTCATCGAAAAAGTTAATAGTTATTTAAAGAGTGCGTAGCAGCAGCAACAGCCTCCTTCGTGCATTAGAAGGGTGCCTTAACTGCCCTGTCACTGAATACTGGGTGGCAGTAGTGACGGGCAGGAATAAATAAATTTCTGCGCAATTGTGTTGTTAGTTGTTAAGTGTACATAGTCTTAGTTTTAGTTTTCTTTAGCTAGTTTGTAGTTATACTAACATAGTCGGTAAAGATTTTTGTGTAATTGTATCTACTAACCTATTATGGACCGTACACTGGTCTGAAATAAAGCATTTTGTTTTTTTTTTATTTTACAGTACATATGACGCTATTTTTGTGAACTAGTGGGCAAATAGTATTATACTTTTCACATCTCCTATTCGGAAAGGAAACATTCCTTCCCCGTTAAGAGGGATCAAAGTGACACTTTTCTTCCCTCACCTGCTAGGAGACACTTTTCAGTTTTGGACACAATTATTTTCCATATTTTTGGATAAATAATATTTTGGAACATAATAATTTCCTCATAAATGATGTGAAAAACAGGATTTAAGTAGGTATGTGTCACAACGCTGTCACAAATGTTTTTTTCATCACATTTGCTGTTTAAAGGTATCATTGCATCTACGTGTACTGAAGCATAATGTACTATTTTATTCCCTTGGGAATAATGGATTTAAAACCGAAATAAATTACACATATGAAAGAAAAAGTGACCAAGTCCTCTGGTGCCTGAGGCTGGAAACGAACCAGCGTACTTTCCAATCGCGACCAGAGCACTTGGTCACTTTTTCTTTCATATGTGTCATTTATTTCGGTTTTAATTTATATACATACATAGTAGTGTGACTACTTTAAGACAGCACAAGGTGAAATATTTTCAATAGATTATAATTTAACTTCTGTTCATTAGAATAATGGATTTAGTTTTAAAAACCGGCCAAGTGCGAGTCGGACTCGCCCACCGAGGGTTCCGTACCAACTTTCTTTCAAACTACCTAGTTAAAATAATCTCATGTTTTCATATAACTCTAGTGACTCGACTAGAAGACAAAAGTATGGGTACTAAATGAGCATAGCGCCATATGTATAGCGCCATCTCTGGGTGAATTCGCTAACTAATTTGCGCGACCTGTATAGTATATGTTGGTTTTTCAAGGGTAATTCTTTATAATGTTAACCGATTTAAACAGTTTTTACTTTATTGGAAAGAAGATGGTTTAGGTAACATCTCGTATTAATTTGAAGAACGATATACATCCGCAAGGGTGGGTAAATTGAAAGTAAAAGTCTGAAAAGTTTTTTGTCAATTAAAAAAAAAAAGTTTTCAAGATATTGGGTTGGTAAGAAAGTAATGAGCGATCGATTGAATTCCACATAAAATTTTTGAGAGAGTTCTAGAATCTTCTATGGTCGAAAGTATATAAAGGGCGAGTCGCACAGTTTCTCGTCAGTCATTCACTAGCTGTCGCCGAGCTAATATAAGGAAGAAAATGGACGAATTAAAAGTGCATGTAAGGCATTGCTTACTATATGAATTTCAGTCTGGCCATTCAGCCGTCGAAGCAGTGCGTAATATATGTCAGCGTGTTGCTCCTGAAGTTGTGTCTGAGGCCACGGCGAAACGATGGTTCCTGCGGTTTCGTAGTGGCGACTTTTCATTATCAGATCAACCTAAGTCTGGTCGACCGGTGAAGATTAAGACCAAATTAAAAACCTTAATTGAAGGAGATCCGAGGCTAATGAGTCGTACTCTTGCTACCGAGTTAGGCTGCTCTCATGTCACCATAGAAACACATTTACACGAGTTGGGAAAAAACTACAAATACAGTGTTTGGATACCGCACGGACTTGATAGAGATCAACTAAACCGCCGTGCCGATATCTGCATACAACTTCTGTCTTTTCGCCGCACATTGAACTGGTTGGACCATCTTATCACTGGAGATGAAAAATGGGTCTTATATATAAATCACACACGCAAACGTCAGTGGCTAGCTCCAAACGAAAAAGGAATAGAGGCACCAAAAACAGAGCCTCACCCGAAAAAAGTTATGCTGTCCGTTTGGTGGGATATTCATGGTATTATTCACTGGGAACTCCTACCAAGTGGAATGACTGTTACCGCATCAGTATACTGTAATCAGCTTGAAAATTTAAACCAAAAAATCTGTCAGAATCGTCCACAGCATGCTAAAGTTTTTTTCTTACACGACAATGCTCGCCCACACATTGCAAAAGTGACTCGGCTAAAGCTATTGGAGCTAGGTTGGAAAGTGATACCTCATCCACCGTACTCTCCAGACTTGGCACCTACGGATTACGCATTGTTCAGATCGCTAAGCATGCCTTGAATGAAAAAAAGTTCGATGATCAAGCCCACCTACGGTAGTACATAGCTGAGTTTTTTGAATCTAAACCTAAGAACTTCTTCGCCGATGCTATTCATTCTTTACCAGAACGATGGACACAAGTAGTAGATAATGAAGGCCGTTATATTTTTGATAAATGATTAAAATAATAAATTAAATAAAAATTACAATATTGGTTATGATTCGCTCATTACTTTCTTACCAACCCAATATAAAGCAGTTTATATTTTTTCCCCTCACTAGCTCGGAAACACGCGTTTTGTCCTTTAATACCAGCGGGTAAAAACGCATTTTATCCACTAGTGGGTAAAGTAATTTGACCTTGAATAAAGTCAAATTAACTACTTTAAAATTGATAAAAGTAGGTGAATCTAGTAATAAAGATGATTTGCCACATGTGGAACTACTGGAAGCAGTGATAAACGCATTTTTTGCGTTGTAGTTTCCTCGTTATAGTGAGGGGAAAAGTTTTGTGTTACACTCGGGTGCAAATGTATTTTACTTCTCGTGTGTTAAAAAACTCGCAAGTTCAGGATTCTATTCTCGAAATCGCTTCGCTCGTGGTTCAACTATAGAATCTTTCACTTGCTCGTTTTTCAATTCCACACTCGGCGTTAAAATACAACTTTGCCCCTTGTATAACAAATAACTATTCCTGTAATATTTAGCATAAAACCAATATTTCGTAAAATTTTCATAATTTTTCGTTGGTAAACTTCGGAGATAAGGGGGGAGGGGCGGGGACAGTATTTTTTTTACATTTTCCTTCAAAATTATTTTTTTCTCCACTACAAAAAAATTGTAAAAAATAGTTTATTTACGTTCAATTTGCGCTCTTTCTAACGATACCCCACTTGACCTGGTAACTTGAAATTTACAGTTTGCCCCCCTTTCATGTTGGCCATTTTCTACCATTAAAATTAATAAATAAAAAAAAATATACTTTCTATTTGTAGAGGTTTACAATGTTCACAACTATTCCAAATTTCAAGTTGATAGCATTAGTAGTTCTCGAGATATTTAGGAATGTGACAGACGGACAGACAGACGGACAGAGTCGCACCATAAGGGTTCCCGCTTGTACCTTTTTGGTACGGAACCCTAAAAATTAATACAATCCGTACAATACTTCGGGCAAAGGATGTTTCAATCTGCCAAGGATTTTTATTGCACAACCAAAATTTGACTATTAAGCTATAAAAGATATTATACAGTATGAAAAGTGCATTTTATTTATCTTTTACAATTATTTCAGTGTGTTTCGCATTTATTTAGTAAATTTAACTCAGATAAATTGTTATAATTTACAATCTGACAATATGCTCTCTACTCGCGCTTGACCGCTTGCGTACGCGAGGCACCCACCGTTGCTTAGCAAGTTTAGCAACGGATAGTACAACAGATCAAAATATTTAAATGAATGAAAAATAAGTAAAATTTTAGTTCAATCAAGTTCAATTATATGATTTATATGCTTTTTTGAACATTGCATTTAATTTATATGCAGTATTTTCGTGTTTGTTTTCGTTCAAAAAGTGTTTGTTATCAAAAACAATGGATTTAATATGAATAATCTGATGTAGATCAAGATACACTACTGGTCGCAACGCCGCCGGTTGAAGGTTTTGCCTTATAACTGTTTCCTCTGTATTTTTCTCTCAAATGTGATGAAAAACATTGTGTGTAACTCAGGAGGTAAGGACATTAAAAACTTGTGTCTATTATTCACTCCTGCCTGCGGCAGTCGTGAATAATAACACGCGTCTTTAATGTCCTCCTTACCTCCCTTGTTGCACAATGTACTATTTTTTAACTACGGATTAAACACTATGCTTATAGATGAAAAACTTAAGAAAGTCATCTGGTTGTATGTGTTAGTGACGTGTTCGAATAGAGAACACATATTTAAAATTAATAACACAAACAAAACGCCTATTCGAACACGTCACTCACACATGCAACAGGTGACTTTCTTAAGTTTTTCACCTACACTTCTACTTATTTCTCTATAGGGAAAGTGCTTATTATACTTAGTAGAAGTTTAGTAGTTACATACCTATATGTAGGTGTGATAAAATTTATTTTCAGTTATTCGTTTATTGTAGGTGTCCCCTAATATTTTAATATTTTTAATTCCAGGTTATAAAGCTCAGAGGATAATCTTGCTGGCATTATTTGCCGTAATAAGTCAAGTGGATAGCGGTTGCGAGCTGCTCAATTTGGGAGGACAACCATGTAAAGGCGAATTGACTTGCACAGATGACTTCGGCTCCGCTATCGCCTACGTAAGGGACTGGTCTTGCAGACGACATGAAAACTACGACGACTACTACAACGGTACCGAAGACATGTTACCTATATAATTAGAACCGATGAAGACTACAATCTATACGTCAAAGCAGAAAATATCGACGGCACAAGTTCATACGACGCCTACGGCGTTGTCAATGAACTCAGGGACCATATCCTGACTTTATCGATCACCAACGGAAAAATGAATTCCGTCCCATCAGCCGTTTATAACGCACGTAAAGCGACAAAGATCGATCTGTCTAGTAATACAATAGAATCCTTAAAATTGGAAGCTTTTACAAAAATTAGCGGTCTACAATCGCTTAACTTGTCTTGTAATCAGATATCAGACTTAGAAGTTGGTGAAAGAACGCCCGGCTCCGGATTCAGCACGGTGCAGACAATAGATTTGAGCTACAACGCTATCTCATCCATCCCCAATAACTACTTCAGACAGTTTCCGGATCTACTCCATTTAGATCTATCTCATAATTACATCAAAAGTTTCGATATACTAACTTTCGAAGGCATAACCCAGCTCCAAAGATTATACGTTTCGGATAATGAAATAACTAAATTGGGTGTAGTTTTTGCAAGATTTGAATTTATGAAGGAGTTGGTTTTAGATCACAACTATTTGACATCAATTGAGGAAAGCAATTTTGACAAAATGACCAAATTAGAAAAACTTAATATAAGTTCTAATATTTTAGCTAGTATTGGAGATACATCATTTGACCATTTAGTTGAATTGAAGGAGTTGGATTTGAGCAATAACACAATAAATACAATCACAAAGAATATATTTCAGAACAACACTAACTTACAATCATTAGATATATCATCAAATAGGATTTCTAAAATCGAACCCGGAGCATTTGAAGGAAAGCGTATTGAGGATTTTAAAGTCCACAATAATCCAATTACTGGTGCTTTGATCAAAAACACCTTTCAAGGCATTTGTGTCGACAAACTAGACTTGAGCAGCGCTAATGTTACTGAGCTAGGTCCGGAATTATTTGAGGGGCAATTTCAATCTTTAAATTTCAGTCGAAATTCTATATCCAAAATTCATAAATCAAGCTTTTCCAAACTTGAATCCTTGACAGAACTGGACCTCTCTTTTAACCATTTACAAGACATAGAATTTGACACTTCTAATCTAAACAATCTCTCCTTCTTCTATCTCAATAATAATAACATTAAGACAGTTACAAAGGATACGTTTAAATCTCTAACTTCATTGAAAGTTGTCGATTTATCTAATAACGCAATTGAAAATATTGAGATACTATCTTTCCAAAATTTAAAGCAGCTCGAAACGTTGAATTTAAATAATAATCCTCTCTTTGATGTTATCCCACCACAAATGTTCAGTGGACTAACTTTAACCACAGAGCTTGATTTTACTAATTCCAAAATAAAAACAATTCAAAATAACGCTTTCAATGGAATGGAGTCCTTGAAAACGTTTAATTCT
The DNA here is from genome assembly GCF_023078275.1 of Leguminivora glycinivorella. Lineage (NCBI taxonomy): Eukaryota > Metazoa > Arthropoda > Insecta > Lepidoptera > Tortricidae > Leguminivora > Leguminivora glycinivorella. The sequence continues at coordinate 6,488,632 of NC_062986.1, read as the reverse complement.
ACGAACAGTAAGATATCAGTGCTAGAAGTTAATACATTCAATGGCACTGGATCAATTGAAATTTTAGATCTATCTTACAACCAAATACAATCTTTTTCTATAAATAACGGGGATATACAACTTGTAAAAGAATTATATTTACAATACAATAAACTTCAAAATGTGACCGATCAAACGTTTTCAGGACTGAACAATTTAAGTTCATTAACTTTGAAGGGAAATGATCTAGTTGACATTGAGAATGGGGCTTTTCGAGATTTAAATAATCTCCTAAAACTTGACTTATCTGGTAACAAAGACTTAGTGTTTAATTCATCAATATTTTCGAATTTGAAATCACTTTCTGTAGTCCTACTTGCTCATGTGACGTCAAGATTTAGTTTTGATAATGTTATAAATACTACAATCACAAACTTGGATTTGTCTTTTTGCGATATATCAGATATCAATGCAGTTAAAGTTTACCAGATTACGACTCTCGAACGGTTGAATTTAGCTTCAAATAAGATAAGAACAGTTGACAAAACCTCGTTCCAAAACTTACGTGATCTTTCATGGATCGATCTCAGTAATAATAAGCTTTACAGTATCCAACCAGGGTCTTTCAGCGATAATGAAGACCTGAGCATCCTAAATTTAACTAATAACTTCTTATCTTCGCTAAAGTTTGGTGTCTTCGATGGTCTAGTGAATTTAAACACTCTTGACTTGTCAAGTAACACTTTGCATAGTTTTAGCGCGAACATATTTCACAACACACCTCTTTTGCGAGTAGTTCATCTTGACAATAATCTAATAGACGATGTGGATTTCGTAGAGTTTACTAAAGCAAATATTAGAGAACTTTACATAGGGGGCAACCCTGTATCTTGTAGTAGATTAACTGAATGGAAAAAGGATAACGATGTCCCCATCGATGTCCACATACTGCGAATTAATGCGAAAAATAAAATATACAATAGAGAGAATGTTGATGGTATAACTTGTAAAAGTAAGAGTCAAATTACCAATTTTGATCAGAACAATAGTAACGACTCTGCTCTTGCAGCTATGTTGTCTAACTCTTTGGAAGAGTTTAGAGTGACAGTTGAAAGGTTTTTGAACCGTAACGATTCTAAAATAGATACTGACTCAGTAGGCCTCCAGAAAGTGTCTGCTTCAATCGAACAGTTTCTGGAAGTATTCAACAAAAGTGAAACTAAAAATAACGCTTTCCTTGAAAAACTAATGAATATCAATAATAACACTAACAGGGTTTTAGAAAACATGCAGGAATATATAAAACTTCGTAATGTTGTAGCAGTCAATTCTCAAACTGAAAAGTCGTCAGTAAGCAATGATGAAATAGAGAGAACAATAATTGCAATGTTATCTAAAGAAAAGCAATCTATGAAAACTGAAATGAAGAATATGTTTGATGATTGGAAATCGAATAACGCTGTAAATAGTAAATTGGAAGCTCCGTCTGGTGACGGTGGTTCGAGTGATTTGAGATCTGCATTATATTTCATAGCAACGTGCCTTGTGGTACTCCTTGGTCTACTAGTTTTAAGTTTGTTATATGCATTCTTTAAGTTACGAAATAAACATGCCTATAGTAATCATTTGTCGCACAGCAGACAACCAATATCCAATGTGATGGAAATGGAATAATTTCAAAACACAAATTGTCGAGTTGTGTCTATTTTTGATGTGATTGTGATGTGATGTAACTACTTTAAGAGAAAGCAAATTAAAATGTTTTCATATGCTATACAATCTGTTTTGCTACTAGACCTATTTATTGGGTTGGCACAAAAGTAATGAGACACTTGGTTTACGTTTTATATTTTTTATTATTATTACAATACAAAAAGCTTAGTCGATGATGTAATCACCATTAGCATCTATGACTTCTTGCCAACGATCCGGCAAAGTTTGGATGCCTTTCGCCCAGAACTCTGATGGCTGTGCCACGAAAAAGTTGTTCAACTCCACCTGTACATCATGGAAATCATTGAATTGTTTACCCCGCAAATATCGTTTCAGGGCTCTAAACAAATGAAAGTCTGATGGTGCGAGGCCTGGAAAATAAGGTGGGTGGGGTATCGTCTCCCAGCCCAAGTTCTGCAGCTGTTAGCGAACGGTAGATGAGACATGAGGTCGAGCGTTATCATGTAGTAAAATTACAGTGGCTCGTCTTCGTCGTTTTTTCTTGATAGCAGAAGATAGTTCGGTGAGCTGTGTTGAATATTTGTTAGCGTTTACAGTTTCATTGTGTAATAGTTCATGAAACAGCATGCCTTGCGAGTCCCAGAAACAACAAAGCAAAACTTTTAAGCGGTTCTTTTGACTCAGCTTCGGTTGAGTTGGTGGCGTTTCTTCTCGAGGCAGCCAAAAAGCACGACGTGTATCGTTCTCATAATAAATCCATGATTCATCTCCCGTAACCAGATCAGTCTCTTTATTTCGGGGTCGCAGCAAAAGTGATTGACAGAAGGCGACACGGACTGCACGACTGGCGTCGGTAAGGATGTGCGGTACCCATCGAGCCAAAACTTTTCGATACCCAAGCTCATGCACATGGTATTCCACAGCGTGGTAACTGCAGTTAAGTGCTTCCGCTAATTCATGAGTAGTAGCATCAGGATTCGACTGTAGTTCGCGGCGTAAATCGTCATCATTGAATGCAGGTGGTCGCCCTGAGCGTGACTGACTTTCAAGGCTCCTGTCTCCTGATTTAAAACTGTCAAACCATCTGGACACCGTGGCATGGCTTGTACTTCCAACGCCCAATGCAGGGTTGATATTGTCAGCCGCAGCCCGCGCACTGTGGCCTAACAAGTACTCGTATAAGTAAAGTGTTCGAACTTGTCGCTCGTCCATTTTATTTCAATCTAACTAAACCAATCACGAGGGCGGCTTTATTACCCTCACATTAGAAGTACCTAGAATGTTCTACAACATACTAGAATATTATCGAAAACAATTAACTTAAGAAAGGAAATGTATAGAGTTTTGTAGAGTGTGTCATTACTTTTGTGCCAACCCAATATTTACTTGACTCGTATCCATCATATTAAAGTTTGTATTTCAACGCGGGAATATACTAAATATACATAGGTAAGTACCATTTTTTCAGTATACATCCACTTGTATCGTAATGTACTGAATATATTGATATCGTATAAACCTAACGCCATTTAATGAACACCTTAGTTTATTAGTTATTTGTTATACAAGGGAGCAAAGTTGTATTTTAACTGAGTCTGGAATTGCAACACGAACTAGCGAATGGATTTTAGGGTAGAACTAAGAGCGAGCGAATGGAGTCTATGGTAAAAATAGAATCCTGAGCGTAGAGAGTGTTGCAATACACACGAGTTAAAATAACTTTGCATCCCGTGTGTAACACATAACTTTTCACCTCACTAAAACACGCAATAAAAACTACTGGAACATAATAATTGCACAGAAATAAGTCAATTTGCGTTTATTACAATTTCCACGAAGCACCGACCGACACCACAAAAGTTTCAAAAAGAATCAAGAAGAAAAATCTATTTGGGTGCGTTCAGTTTCACGCGTTTTGAGATTGCAATGTTACTTAAGGTGCGTTCTGAATAAGTAGGTACAATGGAAGAGTCAAAAATACAATTTCTTGTACGATTTCAAGTGTCTTATGGTAAAATCATGTTATAAAATTGTTTGAATTTTATGTTTTTAGTCGGATATAAGTAATTCGATATGAAATTATTTTTACGTTCGCATCACATGATTTGTTAAGACAATTTAAGCACAGGGACAAAATTGTCCTGTCTGGGAGATGCCTTTACCAGAAATTATATTTCAAAAAGTAACTAATGACACGTTCGGATTTCAAATATTCTTTGCACTCTTGTGGGTAAATGCGATTTTGCTATCTGTTTTTAAAGAATAAAAAAGTCTTTTCCGAGCTATAGAGGTGAAAAATAATTTCCCTTTCGTTGCAGATTGTGTTAGCCAGGATACTTAAAGATTAAAGGCCTTTAATATGTGGTTTAAGGTGTTTAAAAAAAAAACCTTATAGCAAAAAAATGGCCTACGTGCCGAACTAGGTAATATGCTATGCAGACATTAAACGTCGATACGAACTCTAGGTGCCTACATTATCCAAAAGTTTCATCCTTGAGAAAATGAGGAAGGTCTGGCGGCTTTGGGCTCTTAGTCCATTACGGCGAGGTGGGTTATTGAATTCTGAAAGAAGCGAATAAAGTTAGGAACACACTACGCGGACGTCCGTCGTAAATCGACCGCGGACGGGAATCTGGACAATGGAAATACACGTAGCCGTGCAAACTATCGGTCGACGGACGCGGACGTGGCCTTGAGCGCACGGACGTCCGATCGAAATCTGGCTCTCTGGATGTTCAGTTTTGTTCCGTGCACACTGATAGGTCGCGGTCGCGGTCGTTTCACGACGGACGTCCGCGTAGTATGTTCTTAGCTTTAGAAGAAAATGGCTTTTAATAGCTTTAGCTTAAGTTAGCTTATCCTAGTCAGCGTTCCAGCGGTACCGGCATAGGGAAAATTAAATAAGTTTGTGGGAGATGCATTTCCTAATCAAATGGTGCTCTCACATTGGCTGTTACAACATTGTGTGACAAGGGCTGTGTTCCTGTCACACAATGTTATAAATTATAACATTTACAACAGCCAATGTGGGACCACCATAACCAAAGCGGACAGAAAAAACAACAATAAAACCCTTAAAACCCAACAATACAACCCTTTTAATTTACAACTCAGCTGGTAACCAACTGACAGAAGGTTCATGACGTCACACAGCACCGCAGCGCTATACAGGCAACTCGGCGAGGCGAGCGCGCGCAAATGTGACGAGCCGTCTGCTAGTCGCCATTTTGGATTCTCACTTTCACAACAAACAAAAGGGGAATGAGAGCGCGAGCTAAAATTAAGGTTATTAGAATTTAGAATAAGTAGAATAATACGATACTAAGTGATGTCGTGGACAATCGAAAGTGACATAAAACTCATTAATCTAGTTAAGAAATATGATATGTTTTACAATCCTAAAAGCAATGACTACAGAAATGTTACGTTGAAAGTTGATGTGTGGAAAAGAATTGGGAACATACTGGACAGAACACGTAAGTTTTATACATAGTCCATTTTATTATATATTCAAATATTCCGAAGATACAGCGTGAATATGATTATAGGTAGTTAAAATTGGGTCAGCACTTGTTATTTACCTACCATAGATAAGAAACGAAAAGGTTTGAGGTGATGACCGGCACGAGTGACAATAAGTAAAAGTGTTGCCGTTTTTTAAAAGATGGCGCTGTAATCAATTTGAACCTTTTACGTAAAGTTAGGGAATTTCAAGAAATGATTTTTTTGTAGTATTAAAGTATTGTTAGTTTTAAATTTAATGACTATTAAAATAACTTTGCTTAAAACGATATTGTTCTATTTATATATAAAGTATTTCAAAGCGTACAAGTCAAAATAAAAAATATAAGTACATACAATCTAAATAAATTGTTGCTAGTTGACTACGGAACCCTAAAAGTGTGTACACTCATAAAAAATCATTAGAAATTAAAAAAAGACAATATTGTAGTATCGTCCCGTTTTCTTATACACATTGATTAGAAGGGGAAAACACTATTAATAATAATATTTTTCATTGAAACCATGGTATTCATACAGTTGTTAAAAATAAAGTTACTGTAGTTATTTTTGGACCCTGATGAGGGCATAGTATGTATTTTAGTACTTCTTAGTCTTCTTACTCATGAGTTAAAACTAAATTTTACATAATAAAATCAACAATTGTTGCATTTTATTCAAATAGCATAAATAAACTCTGATTCTGCATAATAACGTTTATCCAGTAAGAATGTTTTAATTAATCTTCAATAAAACATGGTTTTCTAAATTGTTTTGTTTTAGAAAATTTATTAATAATAATATCAGAAAACTTAATGTCGCTTTTATGTTACTGCTTCGTTTACTATCTAACGGAATAAAGAAGCCAGATTTGTCATAGTAGCATCGAAAATGTGTATTTGAACTTTTTTTATTATTTTACAGATGAAGACTGTTGCAGAAGGTGGGGTTACGTGAGAAGCCAATATGTTAGACGAAGAGGAAAACCAGTCCCAAAAAGATGTTCTGATGTCATCAAAAATGGCTTAAAACGAGCAAAGCTACTCACATTCTTAGATGAATATCGTGGAGATTATTATAACAATGATAGTAGCACTGATCAGAGCGTCACTGAACCTGCGTCTAGCGAAGTTAGCTATGAAAATTTTGATGACTTTGAGGATGATGAAGACGATATTGTTGAAGTAAAACACGAAAAACATGACATTGTCGACTTAGATGATGATAATTATTATAAAGAAACAGAAGAAAGTAAAAACGTTGAGCCCATACCAAGTATAGAAAGCTCGAAGAAAGAAACGAATGTTGACAGTTTTGATGCGACGGACCATTTTTTTGCATCAATGGCGAAAATTGCGAAGAAACTGCCCAGACGGGATCAAATTATGCTGCGAATGCAAATAGCGACGATGGTTGGAAATGCCGAGTTGAAGCAAATGGAAAACGAGCGAAGCTGAATGTTTTTACCTCTTTCGTGACTGTGGAATAATGAAGAGGGCAAGATGTCGTTTCTTTGTAATCCTTTTCTTCCAATTCCTGTGAATTAATAAATTGTTTTATGGAGTTACAAGCACCTAGGTGGTTAATAATGTTAATATAATTAAATCATTGCTTGAACAATTATTGTTGGAACACTATTTAGTTAGGGAAGGCAGAGAATTGGAGGTTGCAGTCAAAAGAGGCATTCATTAAAATCTAAATGATCGATCTGGTAACGATAGCAGAAAATCGTTAGGTATATGAACTATGAAGGCAGCATACGACCGATCATTGTGGAAACCCTCTTGGAGGCTTTATCTAGTATACGTTTTACGGTTCATATCATGAAGTGTTGCTAATCTCTGGCCTCCCACGCTTTTAATACTAGTAAGAATATCTCCAATAAAATTAGAATCATTATTAAATGGAGTAGAGGTGCTCTAATGTTGTTTATAATTTTTTCTACTACAATTGATTCCAATTTGATTGGCATTTTCTCATGGTAGGTCGCTAGAACATAAATCTGCTTAGCAATACCAAAGAGGATAGAGTATTAAAGAGAGTTACTGTCAAAGTAAAATGTGTAATCACAGTGCATAGACTGCCATCTCTCGACACAGGCTTAAAACTTTTGAAGCTCAGTTTTGACAATTTGGCCCATATTCTTAGCTTGATATGTTTTATTACTTGACAGAAGTTGAGTTATGCGAGCCGGCTACTAACTTATTATTTCTACCCACATTGTGACAAAAGAAATGTTTGTTTAACTTAGATTATTTTAATAGGTTACTACATTGTCTGCACGTTAATTGTAAACTGTAAAAGAAATATTCCTTAATAATTAAGTAATTTTTGTAAACCTACCTACTTTAAATGCACGTTAGTCTATAAGTGATAAAAAAATGTATTCTCAAGTAAGTGAATTTTGTAAATTCTTTTTGGGAATAAAGATCTTAAACCGTAAACCGTATATGTTTTAAAATGACAAATATTAATATTAGCGTCATCTAGCCGAGCGTACCCCAAAGGTGTATCGCCATCTAGCTCACCGTACCTTTTTCTGTATGGGTTTGGGGTACGTTTTTTTCTTAGACTTTATCTGTCTATACGAAGTTATATAGGTCTTTGGCAATACCGATTTTATCACTTACCTAACATAAGTTGTAAGCGTTTTTTAACATTTTTGGTATGGATATACCTACCTTGCATAAACTTCCGCCTGGTAATGTACAAAAGTGTTTATTTAAATAAAATAGACAATGGATTTTTATTTTGAAAACTTGGATACAATGGATGAGATATTTATAAGTTTTAACTAGATGGGTTACCTATTATTTTTTGCACCTACTAGATTTTTTAAAATTCATTTGTATTTAAAAAAAGATAAGGTAGGGAAAGGCGACTCAGTAAATCTGTGTAAGAATGTCTTACTTATATATTGTTTTAATAGTTATCGTGTTGCAGCTTTAAACGGCCTCAAAAAGTGAAGTGAATCTACTATTTTATGCTGCTTTTCACCGCGGAGGATTCCTTGTAGTTAAAGAGCGTTAATGTCCTTTCCATGATTCCATCTGAGATTCCAGCAGAAATTCTTATAAAGAGATATTTATTGTACCTGTTGTATGACGACTTAAATGGACGCCACATATGCTGTACAGATTAGGGAACAGGGGAACAAACACTAACTTCGACAACAAACAAAATCTATTATCTGCTTTCCGAAAAGGTAATCTTATTCTTAGCGCCATCTGTAAATGTGAGCAGTTACTAGAGTAGGTACAAATAATCATGACAGCGATGTACCAAAGTTCGTTGAGGTTAACGTCATTTTTAGTTACAGCTTCGATGTGTAGATGTCGCAAAAATATGACAATATTATGTAGTAACAAACTAACAATTTTTGAAGGCCCTGCCCTATCTATGACATTTTGAATACGCTGTAATAAAGCGCGTTTACATATTTTTGAACCGGATGGGAGTGAATATAATTATTAGATATCAAATAAGTTTTCATCACACCAACTGTTAAAGGCTTACTTTGCTATTCGAAAACAGATAGCAAAACTGCATTTTATCCACAAGAGTGCAAAGTAATTTCATACAAATTTTTACTTGATGTCTTAAGCTGGCTGGGAGAATTTACCTATAAATGATGATTTTGAATCATAAATATTAAATAAATTGATGTATTTTAGTCCCCCTTTCTTCCCGTGGGTGTCGTAGAAGGCGACTATGGGATATGGGTTAAATTGTGGCGTAGGCGAGAGGCTGGCAACCTGTCACTGCAATGTCACAGTTTCGTTTTCTTTCAACCCCCTTATTTGCCAAGAGGGGCACTGAAGCTGTAGTAGTTTCATGTGTTCTGCCTACCCCTTTATGGGATACAGGCGTCATTGTATGTATGTATGTATTTTAGTCATACTAGTTATGAAAAAAAAGCTGCACTTTTAGATGGAAGCAAGCCGCTTTGCATGGTGATAGTAGACATCATAGTAAACGATTTTTTCCGAGGATATCGAAATTTCATCCCTTAGGAAGCCGAGCGCAGCGAGGTGTTTTATGAAAATGAAAAAAATTCTATCTTTTTATCATATGGTCCGATTTTGACAAATCCTATCTCAAATGAAAGATATTGATTAGTGCAACTTAAAAAAAAAATTAAAAAAAAATATTGTTCAGAAAAAGAAACAAAAAAATTTAAAAATGTAAATTTACGTATCGCATTAAACAACTTCAAAGAATGAATGACAAAATGTAGAATATCGATATACGAGTTTTTTTATATCAAAGACAGAAAAATTCATAATTGAAAACTAAAAACCGCATCGAAATCGGATCAGTAGTTTTTAAGGTACATGTTGCCAAAGTTGGAAAAGTTTAGTTTATATGATCACTTTGCAATTCCTTTGCCAGAAAGTCAGAAATAATCTATTTTTCTTAGACATAAAAGTACACAGTGACAGTACACATCAAAATAAAAGTTTTTTTCTCGAGGATATCATAATTTAAGCCCTTAGAAGGACGAGCGTAGTGAGGACTATTAAAAACTGTTAAAAAAAATTCTATTATTTTTGTGCTTTATCCGATTTTGACAAAAAATGTGTCAATTGAAAGGTATTGTTTAATGTAATCGAAAAAAAAAGTAAAAAAAAAAATTGCTAAAAACGTGTAAGAAAAACCGGCCAAGTGCGAGTCGGACTCGCCCACCGAGGGTTCCGTACCTACAAAACTTTTAAGTTACTCACATAATTCTAAAGAGTGGGCTAGGCTAGAAGTATAGGTTCTAGGGATGTACCGACTAGTCGCCGACTACTCGGGAAAGCCGACTATCCGGCCACATTTGTAGTCGGCGATTAATCGGCGACTAGTCGGCAAAAAGAGCCGATTAGTCGGCACTTCATTAGTGATAGAAAAACAGTAAAAAATTAAATTACCAGCTGAAAATTATGGTTGTATTATGTAGCTATTAGTAATTCCTTTTTCTTGTCAAAACAACAAATATCTGTTATCAACACAGAATTAAATTTCCTACCTAGGATTATCGACATCATAGGCAGGATCACTACCCACTAAGCCAAGCCGGTTGTTAAAAATAGAAAATGTATATAAATATTGTCATGAACCTTTGAACATCTGTAAAAAATCATGAAAGCGCGAACGAAGGACTAAAAATGACATTCAAAATGTGAATTTATCGAAAATTATGTTCTGGCCGACTAGCCGACTAGTCGGCCGACTAATCGGCCACCCAAGCGCCGACTAGTCGGTAGTCGGCCTAGGCGGCCAAATCAATAGTCGGTACATCCCTAATAGGTTCTCTAATGAGCATAATTGTGTTTAGCGCCACCTCTCGACGAATTCGCGAACTAATTAGCACAGCTTGCGTGAGGTCTTTTGTAATGTCAAAATGTTAACCAAATTCAACATTTTTTATTTTATTTTATTTTAAAGTAGGTGTTTTATGTAAAATTTCGTAGCTATAAATTTTACACCCTTATTCATAAACGTACACTAAAGTATCCAGCCGATAAAGTTCGTTTGTCCCTTTCTATCACACCAATACGTCGGAAAGGGACAAACGAAATTTATCGGCTTGATAACTTTAGTGTACGTTTATGAATAACGGGGTAAGTAAGTATGGTAAACATCAGAAAGGGTGAGTAAAACAATCTGAAAGGTTCTAAGTTTTACTTAAAGGTTTTTTCAGTACAGATGGTGTTTTTTATACGCACTAGTGCGAGAAGTGGTTCATTATATGACAGGTCGAAACTTCGGAGGGTCATCTGTACTGAAAAACGTCGTACGATACACGTGCGAAAAGGAAATTCGTAACTCGTGTCGATTTAAAACACTCCCTTCGGTCGTGTTTTAATTTATCGCCACTCGTTTCGAACTTCCTTTTTTTACGCACTCGTATCGTAATGTACTATTTTAAACTAAACTAATCCAAATTTGGTTATGGTAGCTGAAAAAGTACACATGTAATAACGACTTAACCACGTAATATACCAAGTTAATAATAGTACAAGTAGTATAACGCAAGTATCTAGCGGGAAATTACTAAATAAATATTATTTAGTAAATACAATACATTATCTATTGCTGTATTTTGCCTTGGACCTTGTAGTACCTATAGGTACTCTTGTATATGCGCACTAAAGCCAAGCGATAAAAGGTAGTTGAATAATGTCAAATTGTACGACAACGAGAGACGTGAGCCGACTGCGCGAATGAGTCGCGCTTTCTTACGACAGAAATTGCTTGACATTAATATACCGGGTGCCCGGTAATTAATGGACAACCTTTTAACCACCAAGAGGGCACCTTACAGAAAATCGACATTAAGGTTTAGTAAAAGTCGCCTGGTTTTCGAGATTTTCATACTTTTCAAAATTTTAGGTAGTAGGTATTAAAATTTTAAAAATTGTGAAAATCTCGAAAACCATAGGCGACTTTTAAAACATTAAAGTCGATTTTCTGGACCAGTATAAGAGCCATCGATCTAAACTACCTAGATGCACCATCATGGCTTAGAATGTGTCCGCAGCAAATTGTGCTTGAAAATGTTCTAAGCACAATTGGGCGGTCAGTAGCGCTTCATCCGCCGTGTCGACAACATGCCTAAGTGCTCCGTAAAAAAAATGTGCAAAAATAACACCTTATATACGTTAAAAAAGGATGACGTATCGTATTTCCGGTAAGTAATTGTTAATAATTTTATAATGTTATGCATTTGTGGCCAAAATGGCTTCCTAACTTACTAAAAACATTTATTTTCTAGAATAATTAAAGTAAATTCCTTGATTTGGTCTTACGCAGTTTGTCTCTTTCTCTCGCGCTATACTAGTAATGAGCGGACGGCCACAAAAGATGGATGAAGTGGAACATAGTTAAAAATGGAATGATGGAGTCGCTAATTTATATTTTTTGTAAAAGAAGCCTATTTCATATTATTAGTGTATGTATTTATTTATTATTATGGACCAATAAGTCTGAAATAAATGATTTCAATTCAATAATATTAATACATATCTTATAAATTACTTTAATTATAAAAAGAAACAACCCGGGAATAGCAAATTCGTTTTTAAGTAATAAAAAAGGTTTTTATTCCAGATTCCCAAAACAAGATGAGGCAAAGATGAGGATGAACAAATGGCGCAAGATTATAGCTGAGGAGCGGAGAGAAGATTTACCCACACAAAGCTTTGAAAGAAATTACGTAGAATAATAAATTAATGTCATCATTAAATTCTTCTTTGTTTTAATAGCTACTTAATTCATATTCTCCAAGTGCACCATCCCTCACACACACCACATACAATCCCTCAACTGTTTACCTTCACATAATCGCTACACATACACTCACTACACGCACACACACACACATATGTTATATATATTAGACGACCGGTCTGGCTCAGTCGGTAGTGACCCTGCCTGCTAAGCCGCGGTCCTGGGTTCGAATCCCGGTAAGGGCATTTATTTGTGTGATGAGCACAGATATTTGTTCCTGAGTCATGGATGTATCCTATGTATATAAGTATGTATTTATCTATATTTAAGTATGTATATCGTCGTTTAGTGCCCATAGTACAAGCTTTGCTTAGTTTGGGGCTAAGTTGATCTGTGTAAGGTGTCCCCAATATCTATTTATTTATAAACATACATACACACACACACACATACACACATATATATATTTTTAAACAGTTTTTCGCAAAAATACCGCAAATTTCCTCATTCTCGCCTTTCATCTCATAGCGCGACTCCCATGATGCCTCTGTCCATCCTCGTTCCCAATTTCAAAATGGCGTTTAGATTGTTGCAGCGCGAACGAAATTAAACTTATGTTGGTTGCAATAAGACGTAGATTTGTTTAAAAATATGCACACCTGCGATCTGCGGTCATAAAATTTTATGGCTTTCGCGATGATCACATTCATTAATGTCATAACCGCCAATTGCTTGCATTTGAAATTGAACTCTAAGTACTAAGAAATAACGTTGTTTTTGTAAAAAAATTAAAGTAGTTTTTACTACATTGCGAAGTTTTCGTTTGTCAACTAGACGCACACATTTGCAACTAAGCGTTCGGACACTTTTGAGTGTCGAATTTGTAGGCGATAGTGTATCTAGGGAAGTTTAAATCGATGCAGGCAGCGAAGGGAGCCGACCGCGCGAATGATGATGAGTTCGCGCGGCGAATCCCGCGTGACATCGTCCATCGACACCCCCTCCCCCCCCGCAGCGGCGCGCGGTGTCTCCGCCCGCCTGTGTATCGTCCTTCAATTTCTTTACATATCGAAACTTATTACTGAAGAAGAAGGTTCAAAATTGAATGAATACAGGTGTATAGATATTTATGTAGCTGCGATACGATAAAAAGTATAATTCATACACTTAATTGTAAAAATGTAATGTATACGGATTAATGAATTTAATATAGATAGGTAATTATTGATATATGGCAAAACGAAGGCAATTGTTTACACCTCCGCAAATAAGTATCTAATGATAATTTTTAATTTACCATGTTACTTCACGTACCTAGGTACTTATTTTAAAAACCCTAAAAATGTCTATTGAGTTTCTGCCACAGACCACCATGTGGTTTCTGCATATTCTGCGCTGTGCATAGAATTTGCAGACATTGCAGAGAGCGCACACGGACACCGGTGCGGCGCCAGTGGGCGCGTCTGTGTGCGTGAGCTAGGTATGCATACAACTACAACTGCTGTAGGCACCGCCTCCCTCAGTAGATCGATGCGATAACATCAATTTAAACTTCCCTAGCCTTGTGGCGCCCACCAATCAAAATTTTTGCTAGGGAATTTTGATTCTTATTGTACTTGAGATTGAATTCAATTTCAGTTATTCGAAAAATTTTAGAAACAAAAAAAATTATATTTTATTTGTTTACATGAGAGTTAAAATTCCATTGATACCATTATGTACTTTAAAAAGTACATTCGGCGCCACGAGGCTAGATACACTGTCACCTACAAATTCGACACTCAAAAGTGTCCGAGCCATCGGCTTATCAGTCGCGGTCGTCAGCCGCGTCCGTCAGACGCGTCCCATAATTTGTTTCAAGCTTTATACACAAGTTTTCCTTTCAATAGCAATAGCTAACGTAACGCTTGGCTTGAGTAATAAAAACTGTATAGTTAAATTAATATGTACATACATACAACATACATACATACAATCACGCCTGTATCCCATAAAGGGGTAGGCAGAACACATGAAACTACTGAAGCTTCAGTGCCACTCTTGGCAAATAAGGGGTTGAAAGAAAACGAAACTGTGACATTAAATTAATATGTATAAGTAGGATATTGAAATCTTCTTTCTTCGTTGAGCCATCACAGCTATCTTTAACTTACAAACGGTCTTAAGCACCTGCACTTCCGAAGGCGCTTAAGTCATTTTTGGTAATAAAAAAAAACCACAACGTTCTATGAACATTGGTCAAGTGCGAGTCGGTTTTCGACTTTTCCATACAAAGAACTCATGAGCGCCTGAACGACTATGATGGCAAAGTTAACGTTTCGCACTTTCAAGACTTTACGTATATATCTCGGAAACGATAAGAGATAGAACAAAATGGACTTCAGATTTGGGCTTTCGGTGGCACAAATTCTATGTTTTCGTCAACAGACACCTTTTTTTGGACCGATTTGAATAAAATTTTGCTCAGTCAATTTATAAACGGTCTTAAGCGCCTCCTTTTTAGTAGGAACTTAAGTCATTTTGTACAAATGATAAAAAATTTGAACAAGTTCTAAAAAGAAAATGACAGAAATGAATTTCTTTATACCTGTCCAACGCGCTTACACAATTTTAAGACGTTTAGTAACTACTTGCAGCGGCAGTGAGTGAAATTCGTAATCTGAGTTTTTTTCTCTTAAGTCCGACTTACGCTTGACTGTAGATTTCTTATAGGTTTTCCTGTAATCTACAGGGAGAGGGCTATCTCGTGTATTTTTTTGAAAATTTTACGCTAAGTAGTTTCGGAGATAAGGAGGGGGGAATGGTCATTTTTTGCTTATTTTCTTAAATTACTTCTAAATTACCAAAATAAAAAATATAGAAAAAATATATTTTAGGTGCTGATAAAATGCTCTTTCATTTGATATGTAACACAATATAGTTTTAATAACTTTGATTTTTAATTTTCAATTTTACCCCCCAAAAGTGACCCCTGTGATTAAATTTCATTTAATTAAATTACATGTCCGTCTTTGGGCCACAGGTTTACATACGTGTGCCAAATTTCAAGTAAATCGGTCTAGTAGTTTCGGAGAAATCGGCTGTGACAGAGGGACAGACAGACACGCGAGTGATCCTATAAGGGTTCCGTTTTTCCTCTTTGAGGTACGGAACCCTAAAAATTAAAAAAAACTTAAATTTTCGTATCACGCTGAATAACTGCTAAGAACGACAGATAAGATATACAATGTCGATACATGAGTTTTTAAAATCAAAGACAAATAAATTCATAATTATAAACTGAAAACCGAATCGAAATCGGATCAGTAGTTTTTAAGAGACAAGTTGCCAAAGTTGGCTTAGTTTGTTTATATGGTCGCTTTTAAATTATTCAGCCAAAAAGTCAGAAATAATATATTTTTCTTACAGCTAAGAGTATGCATTGATAGAAGACATCATAATAAATGATTTTCGCTGAGGATATAAAAATTTCATCCCTTAGGAATCCGAGCGTAGCGAGGTCTGCAACGAAAAACAACAAAAAAACAATTTTTTTTTTGGGTGGTCTGGTTTTTACAAAACATGTGTCAGTTGAAAGAAATAAATTTATGTAACATAAAAAAAAAAAACTTGGTTTTTTGTTGTTTTTCGTTGCAGACCTCGCTACGCTGAATAATTTAAAAGCGACCATATAAACAAACTAAGCCAACTTTGGCAACTTGTATCTTAAAAATTACTGATCCGATTTCGATTCGGTTTTCAGTTTATAATTATGAATTTATTTGTCTTTGATTTTAAAAACTCATATATTGACATTGTATATCTTATCTGTCGTTCTTAGCAGTTATTCAGCGTGATACGAAAATTTAAGGTTTTTTTAATTTTTTCTTACACGTTTTTAGCAATTTTTTTTTTAATTTTTTTTTCGATTACATTAAACAATACCTTTCAATTGACACATTTTTTGTCAAAATCGGACAAAGCACAAAAATAATAGATTTTTTTTTAACAGTTTTTAATAGTCCTCATTACGCTCGTCCTTCTAAGGGCTTAAATGATGACATCCTCGAGAAAAAAACTTTTATTTTGATGTGTACTGTCACTGTGTACTTTTATGTCTAAGAAAAATAGATTATTTCTGACTTTCTGGCAAAGGAATTGCAAAGTGATCATATAAACTAAACTTTTCCAACTTTGGCAACATGTACCTTAAAAACTACTGATCCGATTTCGATGCGGTTTTTAGTTTTCAATTATGAATTTATCTGTCTTTGATATAAAAAAACTCGTATATCGATATTCTACATTTTGTCATTCATTCTTTGAAGTTGTTTAATGCGATACGTAAATTTACATTTTTCAATTTTTTTGTTACTTTTTCTGAACAATATTTTTTTTTAATTTTTTTTTAAGTTGCACTAACCAATATCTTTCATTTGCGATACGATTTGTCAAAATCGGACGATATGATAAAAAGATAGAATTTTTTTCATTTTCATAAAACACCTCGCTGCGCTCGGCTTCCTAAGGGATGAAATTTCGATATCCTCGGAAAAAATTGTTTACTATGATGTTTACTATCACCATACAAATCGGCTTGCTTCCATCTAAAAGTGCAGCTTTTGGTCAAAAATTCTCCATAACAAGTATGACTATTTGATTTAATTTGATGTTTTATAGTTGGTATTTTGTTCGTGTTGGTGTGGTGAAAAATTGTGTGTTTCACTCGGTGGCAAAGTTTGTTTAACCTTCGTGCCTTGAAACCCTCGCAACGCTCAAGATTCCACTTTTTGAACCACTCGCTACGCTCGCGGTTCAATGTTGGAATCTTCCGCTTGCTCGGGTATCAATATTGGCACGTACGGTTAAACAACTATTTTCCCCCCTTGTAAAACAAATAACTATTCTTACTTATCCAATATTTTTTGTATTTATGTTTTTATTGTTTGATAATATAATAAATATAATAATATAATATACTAATATAGATAAATAGAATATTGTTTTTTTTTTTTTTGTCTGATTTTTACTGTTGTGCTATATTTATACCTATTGTTTTTATTTTTTAGTTTCACAGTGCTTTGGTTTTACTGTTATGCTGTGTAACTTATTTAAATAATAAATAAAATAAAATAATAATGATGTTCTGTATTTTCAGTTCATAGACTTCTCTACGCAAGGCAAATAGTACCGACCGACATTACAATATATTTATATTTATGGTATGCTTATATCATTTTACGTAGTATTCGGCACTCAATTTTTGATATACCACTATAATGTACTGTCAGCCGCAAAAGTGCATGGCGAATTTATTAATGAATTCATTAATAATTTCTCCATGCACTTTTGCTGCTGATAGTACTTTAAATATATGTATTTTTCATGACGTGTAATATTGGCGTGTGAACTCGACTTTACAGTATGTTTCCCCTACGATGTAAAATATTTGCGCTGGCCATAACCTATTTAAAGTCCGGGTCTCAAACTCCTAACAGCATTGTAACTAACTCGCACGGACGCGTATGCGACTAACTTTTTTGACTTTGTGCAGAACTTTGACTCAAGCAGAAGTTAGCGCTGAACACATTTCGTGCTATTGAGTTGTGTTTCTGAACACCGGTTTTGTTTGTACTAACAAGTAAAGTATCCTCGGAGTCCGAGATTAGTCTATAATATAGACTCTATATTATGTCTTTGTTATTGTATGAAAAACTATAAAAGTATGTATTTATGTCGGTATATATGTACTTTGACCGCTTTGATATAGCATGACTACTAAATACGAGTTGCTACGTTTACTCCATTGCGAAAACGTCAGAATGGAGAATGGGTGTAATATTTGGTTTTAGTAAAAACCGTTTGGGGGCGCTGATCACAAGGCATCCGTTAAAAAAGTATGATTTTTTTGAACTGGCAAAGCCTGATTGCCCTGACAAAAATGTTGTATGTTGGTGCAATATCGAAAAGCAACTCGCAGTCTGGCTCTCTTGCGGCACTAAGGTAGAGCAAAAGAACTAGGTTCGCAACTCTTTATGAAGCGTAAGCGTTGGGTTTGGGTACGTAGTGTCCATCCATGATTTCATAAATTATTTGAAATTTTCCAATTTCAAAAATACGAGAAAAACAATGAGCTTTTCATTATAAAATGCACAGCTCAGTTCTTAATTGGTGCAATTAAATTTGATGCATAAAGTTCAGTTGAAAATTAAGAACAAAACATTAGTTTTCTTTCGTTTTCAGGAAGTTCGCTAATTGAGCTTGGAATAAATTTCAGGCAAGGATTAAGTTCAGTGAGCTAACGGCAAAGGAAAAGCTCCTTTGGAGCGAGCTTTTACCGAACAATTTTCGACTTTAGCTTGGAGCATGGTGCAAGGCATAAGGTGTTATAAAATGGAAAATTATTAAAAATTTTTGCAAGTTGGAGCTTGGTCGGTTAGCATAATTTATGCTATCAATGCTATCATACGCACGAGGTTCTCTCACCGCAAAATAGACTATCTGTCCTTATGTCATTAAAAAAATCGGGCCGATGAGTCTACCTTTATAATCGGAGTCACGTCAGAGCGTTTTCACGTTATCCGATCCGACATCGGTCCAATCACCAGTCCAATATTCTACCTACTTATACATAAAAGGCGCCATCTTTAATATTTGCCTTCGATAATCCCTTCTACATCAAGCAGACAAGTATGGTCGCGCGACAAATGATAAAACATCAGGCCGTCCCTATCGCACTATTTGTAAGTGAGATAAAGACGGCCAGATGGTTTGTCATTTATCGCGCGATCATACTTGCCTGCCAGATATCGGATCGGATAATGTGAAGTCGCTCTTATAGCTCGGATTTACCTAAAGTGTCATTTTTTATAGAAATTGACACATCGTCCCGTCCCGCCCCGTTCTATTGTCACTTCCTTGCAAAAGAGTCTTTAAGACCAAGTTCGGCCTGGCCAGCCACATAAGAGCCCATAACAGGCAAAATAATTCATAATCTGCTGAGGTCGCCGTCATCGAAACCGAGCAGTAGCAATAGGCGAGTAAATATATATTACTTATTATATATTTACTCGCCTATTGCTACTGCTCTAAAACTGAAGTAAGGGAATAGCCGTTCTTTCTTGGGCCAAGCAATAAACCGACTTTAGGGAACTCTGCGAGTAACGCGAGCCAAACGAAAACTTCTCATTTGAATACAAACACTCCTACTGTACTTACACTACTTACTTGTGTGTTAGTTTGTATGGAAATATGGTTCGTTTGAAGTAGGAAATACTTCACAACTACCTATATCTGCAAATAAAGTATTTCTATTCTATTCTATTCTATTCATAAACTCATGCCAGTTATCCCAAAGGAAGAGCACATAAAATTGCTTATTGTTATTGCTTAGTGCCACTTTTAGTAATAACAGGGTTGAAAGACAACAAAATTGTGATTGTTAGAGTGACAGGTTACCAGCGCATCGCCTACAGTACAACAACCGAAAAATGCAATGAATAATCTTAGGCTGGTTTTAGTTTCACGCCGTGTCTTGCGTGGGCGACGGTCGCGCGACCGTCGCCGTCGCGTCTCATACTTCCATATCGATAAGGTTTGATTTCGTATGCGTCGCATCGCCGTCGCGCGACCGTCGCCCACGCAAGCCACGGCGTCACGCGGACCGACCGCGCGGAGCGATCCGCAATGGACTAAATATGTGTTAACTTCAGGGAGCGTTTTAGAGTGGCGCGGACGGGACCGCGCGGACGACGACAACATCAACTTCATACAAATTGGTTGCGCGGATCGCTCCGCGCGGACGGTCCGCGTGACATAAAACCAGCCTAAATCTTTCATTCTTGGCAGAGCGATCGTGCTTAAAATCATAGAACTACGATAGTCCGACAGTAGTAGATATATATCTACGATAGCTTTCTTTCTTACTCAGTAACAATACGTCGCAATATACAGAACCACAAAACATAAGGAAAAGGTCAATAAAATAGTTCGTGTTCAAACGTCTCATTTGCCATTTCTCCCCAATAATAGATAGAAAAGTGAAACAGTACCGGAAAATATAGACGAAGGCGCTCGCGGACTTAATCTGATATCACTTTGATTCGAAATAAATGATGGGAGTCATTTTTTCTCGCCGAGAAAATGATAAAAAGTGGACTCTTGTAGGTTGACCAAGACGTAGGCGTACGGGGGATAAACTTGCTTGTCATTTTCAAGTCATAATGTCTACTGTGGTGTAGTGTATAAGTAGTGTAGCTGTATATAAATACTTACTAGGTAATCGGTACATTCACGAGAGTTGGCACGAATGAAACGAATGAGTGAATGAAAATTTGCACATGTGAGACAGATTAACGATTATCAAAACCGGCCAAGAGCGTGTCGGGCCACGCTCAGTGTAGGGTTCCGTAAATTCCCGTATTTTTTTCAAAAACTGTTCAACAATCAAAGTTTTGCTCTTTCCATTCATGCCAGCTTGCGTGAATTGACCTATACCTCCATGTCAACTGAAGTGCGCTCAGTTACTGTCTGATCGACTAGTCTCTGTGGCTATCATAAAAGAGGAAAACTTTCCAGGCTTAATGGAGGAGCTGGGGAGGTTGCTTGGTTAAACTATCGCTAAGTACTTCGTTTCCGCGCAAAAGAAGAACCATGGGAGTCAATTTGACAAGCGATCTAGTGGCGATTTTGATGGCCTGGTGGATAGTGCCAGTGAATTTGATGGTACTGGGTTCGAATCCACGGTTGTAACGTGACACAGGAACAAACTGCTAAAGTGCTAATCACACATTTAAATGCTCTCACCGGAATTTATTGTAATTTTGTGTATGGCCTATTCATATTTTTAAAGTCGTGACGTGACCTTAGTTTCTTAGCGACACCAAGTCTCTAACAACAAAGCATGGTCACCCTACACAATCCGTTCCCACTAACAAGACTCGGTAAATCAGTTTTGCTCGAATTTCGTATTTCATCTTCGCTTTTAGAGCCGAAATTACATTTGTCGCTCGTCGATCCTAATTACTTGACTGAAAAGGATGGGTTATGGCTCTTATACCTATACCACATATAATTCTTATAGAGCATTTAAATTATAACTAGACTAGCTTTTTCCCGCTGCTTCGCACGCGTTAGAAAGAGACAAAAAGTAGCCTAACTATGTCACTCTCCATCCCTTCAACTATCTCCACTTAAAAAATCATGTCAATTCGTCGCTCCGTTTTGCCGTGAAAGACGGAAAAACAAACAGACACACACACTTTCCCATTTATAATATTAGTATAGATATACCTAGCGTAAAAATTGTCGCCATATTAAACTCTTTCCTGAATCCGCAAACGGAAGACAATTCAAAAGAGCAACGCGCCAGGTTGCGTCGTTTGAAGCTGATTAACAATTACCTAACTACAATGTACATTTTCAATACTTATATATCGTGACTTTGTGACCAAAAAAGCTTCTAACGGAATGAATGTGGTTTTCAACAGTCTGCGATGACACCTACTACCTATGTGAAAATGAGGGACTATCATCGATGGGATATCTATTCCTCATTTTCGTTATTTGTAAATGGAACAATCTTCTAGAGAAACTTCTTCAAGATTTCAAAAGCCTACCTACCAATCTACAGTTTTCAGCATTTTACAATCCTCACGTGTATTAAAAATATCACCGGCTCGCTAACGCGGTTCCGCTCGGTTACTCGGTAAAACTCATTTCCCGAAGCTCAGCAGTTGAAACAAGGCCCGAGGTAAATACTTGTGCGTTTGCTCAGCGGGGCCTTTGCTGTTTGCGGATTTTTTTTTTTAGTATGAATAGGTAGACGTTTGACCACGATCACACCAGATGGTAAGTAATGATGCGGTCTACGGTGGAGGTGGATTTGAGTTTGTTACGAATTGTTAGGTACATTACCTGCAAATAATGACGTACGGCCTGGAAAAGAGTTGGCCATAAAGAATGCACAGCGGTCTTTGGAAGGAGACAATTAACGTCACATAAGCAAGAAAGAGACAACGCCCTACGAAGACGAAAAACCGAATGTGCATTATTTATGGCCGTTTACTGTACAGCCTGGAAAAAAAGTAGAAAATAATAGCATAATAAACCGCTTTGCATGTGGCAACTATTTTGACACAAATATGAGAAAGGTAAGTGTTGCTATAATAAAAAAATTGTTCAATTTCTACTCTTTCGATAAGATGTACTACTGTATTCGCATGCAGCTAAGATGGTATACATTCTAAGGTTTTAAATGTGTATCGCCCGCTCGTGAAATCACAATCATGCGATTTTCGCCTAGATGGGCAGTAAAACTGGCCTAGAAAATAGTATCTAGGGACCGATTTTTGAATTTCTAACGTATGAATTCGCCGAAACTTTGCGAAAAGGACCGGCTAGTAATTTTAAATCTAGTGGTAATTATCTTACCATTGACGACCGGTCTGGCCTAGCGCGTAGTGACCCTGCCTGCTACGCCGCGGTCCCGCGTTCGAATCCCGGCAAGGGCATTTATTTCTGTGATGAGTACAGATATTTGTTCCTGAGTCATGGATGTTTTCCATGTATATAATTATAAATTTGTATATTATATATATCGTATATTATAAATTTGTATATTATATATATCGTTGTCTCGGGTGCCTGCAACACAAGCCATCTTGAGCTTAACGTGGGACTCAGTCAATCTGTGTAAGAATATTCTATAATATTTATTTATTTATTGGTTTTCGATTATATTAGCAGAACTTAAATCGCTAGTGGTGGAGATACGCGCTACGACAATAGAATATTTACGACAACGAAACCCTTTGTGACTTTCAATTTTCCATGTTTGTTTAGCCAGAACACACGAAACATGAAACACATGGAAACATGAAATGGTAGGTTAAGCAGCAAAGGTATATTTGACATTATGCAACGCCTGCAGCGTGCATCGTTTCTCCGTGTGAAAGCTCAAATCATCGTCCGGATCGCAAGAGAGATTCCTTGCGAAGATGGAGCAATGTAACATTCGATTTTTGTATGCCATCGAGATTATACTGTAGTGATAGTATTAGGTACTACATAAGACACCTACGTTAACAATCACAATATCTCGAATTTGTCGCACTCGATCTAAACTAAACCAGTCCAAAAATATTTTAAACATCGAACAGTCATTTAGACCTGCTAGCTAAACGCACTAACAAATAGGTACCAAGCGGTTGACCCCAGGTTGTGAAACGTTGAGAGGAAAAAATGGGCATTGTTCACCGCTTGTCCACAAAAAGGCGTAAGCGACATCAAATGTCTACCCAGTTACAGCCTTTTACTTACGAGGCGTATTGTTAAAGTGATGACTTGTATACAAAAGGGCTGAAGCGACGTACATTATGTATGGAGTTACGACTGTATGGGTTTGGTGGGTATTGTTAAAGAGAATGGGACTCTGGAGGCAGTCCTGTAATTGCAGCGGAATCCCGGCTGCATATCGGCAGGTGAAGGGTTAGCTTCAAAACGAAATGTGGTTATTACACGCTTGTGGGATAGGTTATGTATCTACGTACTTTTATGGAAGTGTAAGCATTTTTTGCTTTGTACCTGTTTATGAAATGAAAATGATATTATACACTACTCGTGTACCTACCTCGTACCGTTCCGACTACTCCGAGTGGCCCAAGAGCCGAGAGTGCAAACTTGCAAAGCTGCCAGACCTTCCTAATTTTCTCAAGGATGGGTGCGCTCACGGGCGACTTTTCGCTGCGACTTTTTTGTCGGGTTACCCTCATCTCGCAGAATAATTTTGGTCAGAAACTCACTTCGCATAACATGTTTCGCAGAAAAACATTCGGTGGAATGGTAATTTTGCAGAAAACTTAGTTGGCATTATAACTACCACGCATATGACACATTTGGCAGAATATTGTTTCACAGAACATTACTTTGGTCGATTTTGATTTAGCATAGTTGTATGTACCGTAATAATCGTATGGCATAATATTACAAGAGCAGAATTATGACACGCTATCGAAAAGGAAATACTGTCTCAGAGCCCCCGTTAGGTACGACGACGAGCAAAGCGAGGAGGAGTGTTAGGTAGGTATCTTGCATCCCCAGCACATCTGACTCGTTATCAAAAAGCAAACTGCAACTTTATGCCGCCTAAATATTATGCACAAATATTATCTGCGAAAGTACTATTCGACTAGAAGACTATTATGCTCATCAACATTATGCCAACCTACGATTCGGTATTACAAAAATCTGCGAAATAATTTATGCCAAAGTACATTCTGCGTAAGATATTTCTGCCAAACGTGACTTCTGCCAAGAACTATTATGCAAATCAAATATATTATGAGAAAAAAGTATCCGCAAGATAATAGTGAACCTTTTTTGTCACTTGAATTTGATTCTATGAAAAGTTGCGTCGTTACGTGGGCGCACTTTCATACTAGGTAGCCGAATACTTCGCGCATAGTCCGATGGTGTGAGAGACAAAAAATTGGAGCGAAAAGTCCCCGTGGGCGCACCATCTTAGTATGGACGACTTTTAATGTTTTCCGTCCATATTTATAATTCCTAACAGGCATTTTTCGGCCAAAAGGTTAAAACAATATACTTAGGTACTTAACACTAGCTTTCCTTAAATTCTCAGGGCTGATTAAGCTGATTTGTATGTACTCGTATACTGTTATGAATTGATCATCATGCCAGACTATTTTCGCCGCATCAAGGCCCTTTGGTACAATGAAGATTTTTTTTTAATTTGTAAGGACTCTAAAACTAGGCGAAACCCAGAAAAGTTTATAAGTATGATATTTTTGTCTTAAAATTATTCGGTTTCCTCATGATACACCGTTTTTACTAAGGTGTAATTAAGCTGATGACTTGATGTCTTTCCCGGCCAACATTATCTCCAATTAATACTTATTATACGCACGTACATTTCATACGTAACATAAATACAATACAGGGTGGTATTAAATGACACAGGGACACAAACGTCTAATGAGTGCCACTTCAAATATCTAATGCCGACACCTTATGAAGTGGGCGTCTGTCACACCGATGTAAGGAACCCCTTTTGTTAACAAAATTTCATGTGGATAAAATACAACTTCCTAGTTCCTCCTCGCGGGCAGGCACGGTAGCGTGACCTGTCCTCTTAGCACTTTCTGCACAGAATATATAATAGTACAAGTACAGAAGGCTCACTTCTTTGATGTTCACAAAACGCCGCCATTCTAAATTCTTACCTACATTAACAAACGGACCGCACGCGTGCAGACGACATTGAATTCTATTGCGCCGCGCGAAGGTCGTCGCCACTGAATGGGCCGCGAAACGCGGCCGCCGGCATGTACTTGTAGCGCGGCGAAAGGATCGCGGAGTGAGCCGCCCCTGCTTTCTGTAAGTTCTAAAGGGACGCATCGGCGCGAAAGGCTTAGGTACATTATATCATATTGGTGTGCTAGAGCCATAAACTTTGAACAACCAAGAGCTGTTGGTTGGTACGTAGCCAAATAAGGTACGTTTATCGCACTTCTGTATCGGCGCGAAAGAGCCAGACTGCGCTTCGATCGGCGTCTAGCGTCAACGATTGTTATTTCGGCTAGGCCGACTGGTAATATAAATGCAAATCAAGAAATGTAAAAGGAAAAGGGATTGCGCGTTTTAAGAACAAATGAAGGGAGGGATAATATTAAAAAAATACGTACTTATAAAGGAGAATAGAAAAGCGAAGGCACTTTGATGTATGTACCAATAGTTTTTATGACTTGATCGGAAAAAGAGCTACAATTACATGTAAATACAAATACCTACTCATGGTATTATGTTGACATTATTTCACATTATTTTGGTACGAGAAACTGATTTCTACATAAAGGTGAACCTGAGAGCACGTCATCCACATAAAGAAGGAACAACGACCCAATAAAAATTAACATAAATTATCCAAAATTTACAACAATCCCTCTCGGTGTAAATGCGGCCATCGTGAAGTTCTATCACCCATTACGCCATCTAAACACCGAGCCGCGGAAATGTAAAAAGGAAACATAATACCAACACCAGAATAAGAAGACCTCTCAAAAACCCTAGTAAACCCTTTAATGTAGCTTTATATTACGTGAAAAGAGGAGCGGGGTAACTCAGAATTCACTGGTCGTTTTACTTCTAACACCAACCTAAACAGATCTGTGTATTAGTTCCGTTTCTCCCCACTTTTCTCTATCGTTTTGCATATAAAGGGGGTGAAGTGGGTCAACTGAAAATGGTTTTGCCTCAAGCATAATATTCTCCAAAATAATTAAATAACAATTTGATACGCTCCGTGCGTTACTTTTAACAACGGCGTTCCGAGGAGTGTTATGGTATTTTTAATAAGAATTTGGAGTATATTGCGTAGGTGTTTTTAATTTAAATTAATTCGCTTAAAGTCGGAGGAGTTCATTTACTAAGTTGGTACTTAATGTAACTTTAAGTTTATAATTAGAGGTCAAGAACCTTCGTTTCCTCTTGTTGTCGGCACACCATTTATTTTGTTTTTCCTTTTAATTTCTCTATTCTTTTCTCTTACTGCGCTCAGCGTCGGTTACAAAATGGCTAATCGTCAGTATGGTGACTTGCACTTTATCGTGTCGCTGCCGCCGTCAAAATTGGATGACGTCATCTAAAGAAGAGACGCTTAGTTTGAGCAATTCCGTACATTGGCTTGTACGAGGGGCGTTCAATAAGTAATGATAATGAGTATTAAAACATAAGAATGTAAGTATCCTTATATTTTTATAATCAAAAGTAACTCTTTTGTGATTTATTTACATATTTAATTTTTTCAATTATTATTTTTTTGCCCCCTTTAAAAATTAAAATCTTAACGATAGTCTAAATACCATGTCAGTAAGCACTTCACTTCATACTTCAGAGTAGCGATTATTTTACAATTTTATTTAAAGGTCGGGGCAATTCCACGTAACTGTAATGTAAGTGACCACTTCATTGCATGTTTTTTTATTTATGATGCAAATTGAAGTCTTAATTTATCTCTAGATAAGCCTACTTTTAATCCTTAGATATATTGATATTTAAATTAGCACCATGAATAAAAACCGGCCAAGAGCGTGTCGGGCCACGCTCAGTGTAGGGTTCCGTAGTTTTCCGTATTTTTCTCAAAAACTACTGAACCTATCAAGTTCAAAACAATTTTCCGAGAAAGTCTTTATAAAGTTCTACTTTTGTGATTTCTTTCATATTTTTTAAACATATGGTTCAAAAGTTAGAGGGGGGGGGGACGCACTTTTTTTCCTTTATGAGCGATTATTTCCGAAAATATTAAAATTATCAAAAAACTATCTTAGTAAACCCTTATTCATTTTTAAATACCTATCCAACAACATATCACACGTTGGGGTTGGAATGAAAAAAAATATCAGCCCCCACTTTACATGTAGGGGGGGTACCCTAATAAAACATTTTTTTCCATTTTTTATTTTTGCACTTTGTTGGCGTGATTGATATACATATTAGTACCAAATTTCAGCTTTCTAGTGCTAACGGTTACTGAGATTATCCGCGGACGGACGGACGGACGGACGGACGGACGGACGGACGGACGGACAGACAGACATGGCGAAACTATAAGGGTTCCTAGTTGACTACGGAACCCTAAAAAACATGCAAATAATTGGTCACTTACATTACTCTGTTACATGGAATTACCCGTCGGATATAAAATATTAATGATCCTTATATTACCTTCAATATTAGGTATGTCACTTGTAGCTTTAAATACACTAACTTGAGCAGCACCCTCGGCAAATTTCGCTGGCTTGGTTGAAGTCTTGGTGGCTCAGTTGGCAGAGCGCTGGAGTATCGATCCAGAGGCCGTGAGTTCAAGTCTCACCCAAGGCAGACATTTTCCACTTTTAAATTTATTCTAAGCCTAACGGCATCGATTGCAGACGTTTCTGTTAATCAGAAGTTAAAATTTAGCATGGTTAGCTCATCGTAACTGGTGAATTTCCAATATGACTTGGAACTCCGGTTGCCGTTTAAGAAGTTTAACACTCTTACGGTAGATGTCGCTACGGGTCCCATTGACCTTAGTAGTGGAAAATTTCGCTGGCTTGGTTGAAGTCTTGGTGGCTCAGTTGGCAGAGCGCTGGAGTATCGATCCAGAGGCCGTGAGTTTAAGTCTCACCCAAGGCAGACATTTTCCACTTTTAAATTTATTCTAAGCCTAATGGCATCGATTGCAGACGTTTCTGTTAATCAGAAGTTAAAATTTAGCATGGTTAGCGCATCGTAACTGGTGGATTTCCAATATGACTTGGAACTCCGGTTGCCGTTTAAGAAGTTTAACACTCTTACGGTAGATGTCGCTACGGGTCCCATTGACCTTAGTAGTGGAAAATTTCGCTGGCTTGGTTGAAGTCTTGGTGGCTCAGTTGGCAGAGCGCTGGAGTATCGATCCAGAGGCCGTGAGTTCAAGTCTCACCCAAGGCAGACATTTTCCACTTTTAAATTTAAGAAGAGTTTATCTGTTGACAAACCCTGTTAAGACTTAAGACGCAACAGGAGCTATATTGATAAACGAAAGCCCCTCTTTTGATTAGGGAATTTGAGTTCAAAATTATTGCCAAAAAATGATTCTTCCTCAAAAATTCTGTGCATAGTATGCATACCTACATAAAAATGTGCGTATCTCGGTCATTTTCAAGACGAAAGGGCGAATTCTAATTTCCGTGACTCATTTGTTTTCAGTGGAATTTCAGTTCTAATTCTAATTTATCAGAATTCAAATTCCACTGAAAATAGAAGCGTCGCGGCAATTAGAATATGGACTAGACGATTGAGAATTACCGACCTGCTTTCGAATAGGCACCTATTCCTTTGCACTAAATTAATAGAAAAAGTTTGTTTTGTAGAGAAATCAGGTAAAAATAATATGAAGAAAAAAGTTGTTGAAATAAAAAGTAACGTTGGGGCTTAGGAATATAGGCGTGATTGTATATGTAGTTGGAGGTATGAAAAAAAACCGGCCAAGTGCGAGTCGGACTCGCGCACCGAGGGTTCCGTACAAACCTGCAAGGTTTACAATTATTAAAAAAAAAAATATTATGTGATGTAACTAAAAATTTATGGTTTTCGTAATTTTTCCTTTATCTATGCTATAAGACGTTGCTTCGTACCAAATTTCAAGATTCTGAGTTCACGGGAAGCACCCTGTAGGTTTTGATTCCCTTGCAAGTGTCGAAAATTTGCGGCATAAACGGCTGTATCTTTTGATTGCGTTGGCTTAGAAGTTTGATTTTTTCACAGCTTCAAGGGACAGTAGACCTGAGTAATTGATATAAATTTCAGCTTCATACCTCCACGCGTTCCTGAGAAAAAGGGTCTTGACAGACGGACGGACGGACGGACAGACGGACAACAAAGTGATCCTATAAGGGTTCCGTTTTTTCCTTTTGAGGTACGGAACCCTAAAATTATCAAATCGATTTTTTCTTTCTTAATATTGCAATGTAAAAAAAAACACTGATGCAAAGAATACCTATGATTATAAAAAATCATGTCGTGTAAAAATATTACCAGTAAAGTCGACGATATGAAATAAAGATCACTTTTGTATGAAACACCGGATTCAGGTAGATTCCCTTTTATCTTAAAGTATAATAATATCAAAGTAATCCGGCTTACAGACTCACTATTCGAGTATGCCTCTTATTGACGACGGAGCACGGGTTTATCATACATTTAAGATAAGCTGTAAAAGTATTAGGAAAATACAGTTTTCCTTTAACGGTATTCGACTTTGATTATGGAATATGTACATAACTGTATTAAGTAGGCCTGTTTAAGGGTACATACATTTAACATTTAAAAGTGTAAGTAATTGTAATTTTTTGATGTAATTACACCCTACCATCCTCGTAATTCACTTTATTGCATTGCATACAATACCTACAGGTTCGCATGTCGCAAAATTTACGGGAATAGAGGTACAAAGACGAAAATATGATCCCTCCAAGGGATTTCTTCAAGCTAAACGGCAGTAGTGCTATAAAGTGATTTATTATAGGTATATCGAAAAATAATACCGATAACAAGACATATCCAGAAAATTCTAACTTCAAACAGCATTCGATTGCGTTGTTTCCGGTTTCCGAGGGTCCATTTTCACCCGACTTAGGTAACTATGCACATATCATCAGCGTATTTGGAAAGTGGGTTAAAAACTTCCATTGCAATATTCATAGCAAGTTATGTAAGTAAATACTCGTAAGAAAAATAAGCTTAAAATTTAAATTTTGAATACAACCCGACATAGTTTACCGATTTCCATCAAAGATGGCCAAAAAACTCCCAACTAATTCAGCTTTGAAACAAAAAAAATATCAAAATCGGTTCATCAGTTCGGGAGCTACGATGCCACAGACAGACACATACATAGATAGACCAATAGACAGACAGACAGATAAACCGTCGTTTTTGCGTCGGGGGTTAACAAAATTGCACCCACAAAACTAGAGTATGAACATTAGATATACCATAGCCATGTCAGTAGCAGTTATCTGAGCCGAAACCTCCATTATCTCTCAAATCTCTAACACAACTCTTTTATATCTACTTAAACGAGTATCCCATAAATTGCTTAGTAGCTGTTCAGCCATTGTGCTGGAGTAATAAGACAAAGGAAACGAAATAATAAATTATTAAGCATCGCTTGACCCAGTTGTTGAGCCTTTTGTGTTAAGATTATGGGCTTATAACCGAGCAATTTCTGGATTTTCTGGAATAACCTAACCACAAAGTTAAAATTTTGAAAAAAAAAACTCCGACATTGTGGACCGATTTTCATGAAACAGGGCTAAGAACACTCTCGATTAACTCAGCTTTCAAACAAAAAAAAAACTAAATCTAAATCGGTTCATCCGTTCGGGAGCTACGATGCTACAGACAGACACAGACAGACAGACAGACAGACATACAGACAGACAAACAGACAGACAGACATATATAGTGTCGAACTTATAACACCCTGTCGTTTTTGCGTCGGGGGTTAAAAATCGGTTCATCCGTTCGCGAGCTACGATACCACAAACAGACACACACACACAGACGTCAGTTAAGGTTAGACTCAAGTCGCCTGAACCCCACAGATCCAGGGTATCGACGCCAAATGTAACGAAACTACATATTATTTGTATATTTGGCGTCGAGAGCGTGGTACCTGTTTGCCGATTTTTACGTTAATGTCAAATTAACGACATTACATTTTTATAGAAATATTATAAAAAATTAACGTTTTATAACAAGACGTCCAAGCAAAAATGTAAATAAATAAATAAAAATATAAATAAATATTGGGGACACCTTACACAGATCAACTTAGCCCCAAACTAAGCAAAGCTTATACTATGGGTGCTAAGCGACGATATACATACTTAAATAGATAAATACATAGAAAACATCCATGACTCAGGAACAAATATCTGTGTTCATCACACAAATAAATGCCCTTACCGGGATTCGAACCCAGGACCGCGGCTTAGCAGGCAGGGTCACTACCGACTGAGCCAGACCGGTCGTCAAAACAAATGTCTTAACATTTCAATTCTTCTACTTTTCGCTCAACTATCGCACGTTGATTATGCTGGATTCAAAAGCGCGTTTTTATTCTGTATGCCATTCCAAAAACGTCCCTGTGGATTAGGAGTTAAGTGGCACTGAGTGCTGATCCGACAGTCGACAGTCGGACTATTCAAGCTGATGAGACGCACTGGTTAGGACTTAAGACCCAGTTGTTAGGAGCTTGAAAAGCGATTTATAAAGCTATCTTTAACCCCCGACGCAAAAGCGACGGGGTGTTATGTATAAGTTTGACGTGTCTGTCTGTGGGTCTATCTGTCTGTGTGTGTGTCTGTCTGTGGCATTGTAGCTCCCGAACGGATGAACCGATTTAGATTTAGTTTTTTTCTGTTTGAAAGTTGAGTTAGTCGAGAGTGAGTGTAGTCGTATTTCATGAAAATCGGTCCACTATGTCGCGGTTGGGGTTTTTTTCAAAATTTTAATTTTGTGGTTAGGTTATTTACATATGAGTATATAATGGGCCTTTTAACAGATTTTTTAGTACAGAAAACATATGATAGAAAACAAAGAGTTGCGCACACGCAGACGCAGAGTTCTAAAACTGTGAACTGGGTACGTACGTAGCCAAATGCACAAACGTTTATGCTAATAATCGTTATCGTAGCTATGTACCTCTATCGCTCCTCCGTATTGACAGAACCAGACAGCTCGATCGGCGTCAACGATTGTCATTTAGGTGATTTAGGTTGCCTCGCAAATCCGTTGTAGTTAAGAGTTTATCGCGACACCCATACATACAGATAAACGCACTGGGGGACTTTGTTTTATAAGGTTTACTGACTTTTCGCTTTTCTTTTTTGTCCTGCAAATCGCTCCGCCTATCACTAAGCACCAACTCGTCACTGTTTTAGCTAACGAGTGCGCGGTTACCTGAAGCTGACAGTAAAGCCAAATATTACAGTTTACACTTTATTATCATCCAGTAAGGTGCAAGATTGAACACATTTGAGTTTTATCATCTATGCTACACTGCAAATGTGACTTTGCGACTGAAATATAAGGTTTAATTTTCGTAGCCAAGATGATGAACTTTGACGTTTCATTTCTCACTTTATGTCAGAGACATAATGTTTATTTTTACATGGTGATGATGAATTTGTATGGAGCGATGTGGGATGTCCTTATAAGGAATATTTAAGTATTACTGTCTATTTCTGTCTAATTAGTGTGCAAAGGTGTGATGGTGCATTGTTATAACGATCAAAGGGATACCTTTAATTAGAATGACATGATTTAGATAACATAAGCTGTTATGATTCTAAAATTAGTGACGGTATAGCCACAGTATACTAAGAGTTCTATCGTACAGTATGGCCACTCCCGCTCCCCGCTGAAGTGCCGCCCATCCCCTCTCGGTTACCTCACAGTTACCACCTGTCAAAGACGCGAACAGTCGGGCTGTCATATTTCACTCACACAAGCATAGTACGCGTTCACCTACATGAGCTTAGGCTGTGTGCTAGGACGCGCCTCTTTCATTTGATCACCAGTGTCCGAGGTATGGTATAGCCACAGAAGTATATTTAGTAGAAGAAATAAGTTAATCTATTTGTGTAGCAGGCGAGCGTATCACATTCTGAACTAATATTGTTACTTACCTGTGATCGGAAATATGTCTCTGGCCCTTGAGTGAGCATTGTGGCATGTTCTTCCACCTACAATACGGAACCCTAAAAATGAACGCCTGAAAGCTGAATACATGAATAATATATATATAGCTAGACGGACAATCTAGACGTTTTGACTGAGTTCGTTTGACACGCTAGTTAAGTAGGTGCGTTTGACTGATTTATTATATGCAATCTGTGGGTAAAACCATGAGGGCGATGGAGTCGCCATATACCTATGATTATTGATTATTAATTTAAAGATATTGTAATATTGTTTCTACGCTTTGCATGGAATTCGGCGCGGTGTTGCACAAAGCTAAGACAAATTTAAAGCGTTAGTGATTTTTTTTACTCGTCGACTTTAATCTGTAAATTAGGACACCTCAGACTAAACTGTAAGTGACTTTTCAGTGTTGGATAGTCTTTGACACTTAGTCAACTATAATATTTCATTACAGTTCACTTTAGTTAACTATAATAATTTCAAAATTAGACTTCATACAAGTTCTATTGGTACCAATTTTTGATACCTGGCAAATTTTTCTGCATCTGAAACACATTTTTTTAATTGGTTGCCAGGGAATCCGATGTTGTTACAACGGTGAACGACGCTATTAAACATTAATTTTAACTTGAATGATCATATTGTTCGTCCATTGATGATGATGATGACTCATAGAAAAAGTATTGTATACTATACTATAGTGATATAATTAAGCTTTTCACTCTCGTACCGTAATATGGTACCTACTCGACTGAAAAGCTCCGTATTATATCACGATTGTATAAAATACTATTTTAATTTTTTTGTTCCTTTTACAAGTTTCTAGGTATTTGAGCCCCGACTTGAACTCACGTTCCGCTGTGTTGAATGAAGGGAAACACTACGTCTCCAACAATACGTCTGATAATTAATTCAGTTCTCGGTTAAATGCGATCGTTATAGGTTTCAATGCAAAGATTTCTAAAGTAAGGATGAGGCATGATTTCGACTGGACATTCTCGTTTGAAGCGCCTTAGTGCAACGCTGCGATTGGTTGATGAGTCGCATTAAACTGCACGCTCGAATTCTTGCGTAGCGGTGTTAGCGCTTTCACATTTACCGATCCGATATAGGATGTAGGTAGGATGATATCGGATGTAGGAGGGATGATGAGATAACGTGAAATCGGGCTGGCCCATCACGTCATTCGAACCCACTGCCGCTTACGGGCAGTGATGGTGACTCGTTTCCGGCTACCTCTGTATGCTATACTTCGCCACGCCAGAAAGATTGAGACTTATCTAACGGAGTTATTACATGGGCAATACAATTGCCAGCAACTGCGTTTGTTCAATACGCACCAACTATGGAGCAAACGCGGCAATGGTATGTAATTGCTTGGAATTGTGTTGCCCAAGTAAGAGCACCGTAACACCGTTGCATTGTCAACTTGGCACCATTTTTGGTGCCCGTATGCCAAGTCCTTACACAGTGATGTATAAGTCAGTGGTTCGCTGTTAATGAATTTAATTCCGATTGTGGACGGGATCGCGTAAATAGTCAAATGTGTGGTTGTATGATGAATGATCCTCTTCGTCGCTAGGTAATAAGCGATTGAATTTAATAATAGCAGGTATACAGTGTGTAATTTCAAT
This sequence comes from Leguminivora glycinivorella, assembly GCF_023078275.1. Taxonomy (NCBI): domain Eukaryota; kingdom Metazoa; phylum Arthropoda; class Insecta; order Lepidoptera; family Tortricidae; genus Leguminivora; species Leguminivora glycinivorella. The sequence goes on along the minus strand of NC_062986.1, from coordinate 6,453,398 downwards.
ACGGACGAAGCTTTAATAGTGGTTAGCACAGAACTGTATACTGAGATACATTTTGCTTCGAAATAAAAAACTAGACGGTGTACTTTCATGCATATAAATCAATAAGAAATTGGTAACAAATTAAATGAAATGAATTAACATTACTAAGTACAGTCAGGCAATGATTTTTAAATCAGCCAGGACAGTGTACCCGCCAAGTCGAGTTAAACGAAGTGCAAGGGCTATAATAACCTGCATTTTCTCGAAGCCTTTAGTCAATTTTTGAAGCCTCATAGCCCGGGTTACACTTATACGCGATAAATAAAACATGATGTTTCCATTTTTAACCGACTCCAAAAAAGGAGGAGGTTCTCAATTCGACTAAATGTTTTTTTTTGTATGTATGTTACTCAATATCTCCGAGAATCGTGAACCGATTTTCAATTTTTTTTTAATCGAACGGTTATAACCCCGTGATGGTCCCATTGGCACCAAGCCGGGGTCTGATGATGTGGGATCTTGGAGAAATCGAGGGAACTCTTCAAATGTTATAGGCACATGTAATGTTTTTAATGTATTTATTTTTCAAAGGTTCACCAGTATTTACGCCTGATGGTAATAATTTTATGTGGCTAAGCTGATGATGGAAGGTCAACTCCTCAACGGTTAGGAGTAAAAGGATAATTCTTTCACTACTGTACACATATTCGGACTGATACTTATAATATCAATAGGAACCACTAAAAATCAATAAATAAATAAACTTTTTTTTTTAATAAAACCGCCTTCAAAAATAAGCGCCTTAGAAAACAAGGAAAAACTAAAAAGCAAAAAATAATTAACCTTTGAATTCAGATTTATTATCGGATTGCAATAATCTTAACATCCCATTATAAACAAATCAATTATTTTTGGAGTCGGGGCCAGCCTGCGTATGGTTGAGTGGGGCAAAGCACATGTTACTATTTGAAGACCGCAAAAACATCTGACACGATCTCATTTGTATAGCCATAAGAGCATGTCACATCTTTTTACGGCCGTCATTGAGTAACATTGAACATTCCAGGTGTATCAACTGGTCATGATCTTGACTAGGCAGACAATCATGGTCGTGTGATAACGTCAGGCCGTCCCTATCGCACTTACAAATAGTGTGAAAAGGACGGCTTGACGTTATATCGTTTATCACGCGACCATGCTATCGGTTCTGGGGTAAGCAAACTTTTTTAATTGCGAGCCCTGAAGGAAGTGCCATCAGATTAACAGAAAACATTATTTTTTTCTACAGTGCTGGCCATATCACAAAGTATTTTGAAGGACCCGCGACGGGCCGGATAAAATCCTTTTGCGGACCGCCACCATTTCACATGTCATGGTTGCTCAGATGGAAGGATATTGAGCTAGTGACCCAGTGGTTGTGCCTTCAATTCCCATCCAAGAAGGTGAATTTTTCCACTCTTACTTTCCGTATTTTTTTAAACTAGTATTAAAACTGAATAAAGCTCTAATTAAGTGAATTAATAACAATTTCACAAACGCAACAAACGTTTCATCATTCAGTTTATCCCGGCATTAGGGACGCAAAAAACCGTTAATTGGCTTAAAATAAATCCGTTAACTGGGATCTCGATTGAAAGCTAAGCTGGCTTAAGCCGACTGTGTTTCAAACGTAACAATGATTTTTTTTGTTATTTAACAATGTTTTATTTCGTTAGGCAATACCATTTGCGTATTTTTCTATCAATTTAAATGTAACATATTTAACTGGGCCCTGGGCAGGTTTTCCATTTTTCCTTTAACTCAAAAATACGTAATATCGCTCGCAGACGTTTCTGCATGATAATAAAAAAAACAAATTTAATTTAAATGTAAGTTAGAAATAAGCTATACAGAGTGATCGACAAACGTGAACTAGACCAACGAACGAGTAGCAAGATGCAAATTTTTATTAGAATTATGAGTCAATTTTTGAAATTCTAAAACAGCGAAATACGATTTTTGAAACACATACTACAGAAATTCGGCATCTTGCGGTATTGACGTAAATATTATTGAACGAAATACATGAAATTGATGGGCGGCAGTTGGTAGATACCAACTGTTTAGTTAGGACTCCTGTGTTACCATACCAAGTCCACCTGATCAAGACTCTCGGATTTCCCCGGATTTGTTTCGTTTAATTAAATAATTCGTAAGTATTTTATCTTCTGGCTGACTTTAAGGCAAATGAACAAGCAGTAGGTATTATGTAAGATAACTAGGTCACAAAATGTTTAAAGCTCGTCAAAACATTTAGTTCAGCTTGCAACTTGTACATAGCATACTGAACTAGTTAAACAAGTTCTATATACATATAAATATACGTTAACCTATTTTGTAGACACACACCTACCTATGAATGTTATTAAAAATCAAAACTAGATACAGTTATGTAGGCATTTCACTAAACCAAAATGTTGGATATTTGAAAATATCAACTCTTTCCGCCCAAAACACGATGCAAAAAAAAAATTCTAAATAACATTAATATAAAATAAAATTATATCTATCTACATACCCTTATTTTATCGAGTTTTTCAATAGTCCAGCTAAAATTTAGGTTTAAATTACACACGCGCTTTTAAATTAATCTACGTACCTACTGTCGATGCTATCGACATGACAAGCATGATTATAACCCGAAAATTACCTCTCAAAGCTTTCCCACAACATTAAATTTATCAGACCACGTAAATGACTCTTATCTCAATAATAAAAACAGGTTTACCCTCGCTGCGTACTAAAAATACTTCCGTGACAATGAAGGTAGATTAAAATCTAATAAAATATATATACTCGTAGACCCAAGGGATGTAAACGTGAGTACTTATTCGTATTATACTGGTAAGGTCCTGAATGAAAGAGAGTGTACTAGGTACTTTTATATTGGTAAAAAGATAAGTTTTAGAAGAGATCCCTTGAATTGGAATAAAATCTATGTGAGTGCCTTTTGGAACCAATGCTGAAATCGCAAAAAAAATGCCTGTTTCACACATTTTGACTGATGCGATGCCGCTCATTAATCCCTTAATAAAAGTTCTTCATTATGACCTCAAAAAGTCACTATGCAAAGTTTGACTAGTGCTTACGAAATTATTCTGTAATTTCAACATTTTACTATTTTCTGTCAACGTACTTTTGGGTCACCCTGTATATTGAAGGTTATCAAATGTTGCAAAAAATACCACCTCCATCATTATTTAAGTTTCAATACTCCATGTATGACACAATGGCATACCCCCTTATTTTATGGTGTCGTTCCGCAAAACCTTCGGATTCGGATAAATATTTTGATTGAAGGAGGGATCAACTAAAGGATTGTCTCAAATTGAATTCGTTTATGGTGGGATTAAAATCGTAATTGAACGTTTTGCTTTCTAGGAATGTGTACCGGTATAATTTCCCGTAATGCCGAACGTTTTTCCTTATATATAAGATTTTTCAAGACGAAAATGCACTTATGTGCTGGATGAAATTTAAGTTGTATATACGGCAAAATTGGTTACATTGATTTACTGATTTCCAAATAATATCCAGGAGAACCGCAGCAAAATTATAAATAAATGGGTGGCGGCCAGAGATAGACATTAAAACGATAAAAAAAATCGTCAAAATTGGTTCCTGATTAATATAATCACGATTAAAAAAAACGATTAATAAACAGTAGGTAACAGCAGCTGAGGCCCAACTCTGGGTGCGTCCACACATCATACGCTAAACGAAGTTAGCGCTCCGTCAAACAGCAAAATAGGATTAAGACTAGGTGCTTATTGGTATATTACCAGGTTGATTATGAAAACTATTACTTGTACCAATATTTCTACTTTATTCGCTTATTACAAACATAATAACAACCAATTTACAATCAGCACTTCAAGATGTCTTCACTAAGACTTTTCGATTCGAATTGGCCAACCGTCACTGCACTCCCGCTGTTTTATAACAATCAAAGATGGCGGGAATCAGTGACTAGTATGAGTCAATACGTTCAACATAAATAACAGTAAGATAAATCAAAATATAAGACATTAAATAAATATTGGTTACACCTTACACAGATCAACTTAGCTCCAAACTAAGCAAAGTACTATGGGTGCTAAGCGACGATATACATACTTAAATAGATAAATACATACTTATATACATAGAAAACATACATTACTCAGGAACAAATATGCTCATCACACAAGTAAACTCCCTTACCGGGATTCGAACCCAGGACCGCGGCGTAGCAGGCAGGGTCACTGCCGACTGAGCCAGACCGGTCGTCAATAAATAATTACTCTTAAATATTTTTAGATTGAATTTAACCATAACAACTAAAGGCCCCATAACTTACGTATACAGGTAACATTAGTTTTAGTACTGCAAGCGACCGTAAAGTTTATTTTTTAATTTTACTTCGGTTTATGGTTATATGGTGGCATATTTCATGCGATTAGTGCATTACGATTTTATCAAAAACGTAATGAGTATTTTTTATTACACTTGCCGTTAGTTAGATTTAAGTATTTTTCTGACATAGGTAATTTTTATCGACCGTCTAGTTCCTCGAACATTTTATTTAACTAGCTCGTAGGCATATTTCTCACAGATGTGGTACGCCGTACGTGTATGCATTTGATATTCACCAGTCTAATGAGCAATCAAGAAAAAAAAATATTCTCAAGTAGAATTTACATTTTCGAAGGTCAGCTCACTGAGAGAAAATACAACCAGTTTTCATGTTCGTTCAACAAGTTTTTTGGTTAAAATAGCGCCTAAATACGTGCTCTTTGGTTCAAACAACAAGCTACTTGTCATTTGAATCGGCAATACATTTGAATCAACAAGTCGATTTTATAAAAACAACCTGACACATATTGTTTTAAACATACGTTTGGCTGATTCAAACGTATACATTGCAACAAGTCGAACTTGTTAAATTTACAATGCAAATTTCTCTCAGTGCTGGAACAGCGAGAATATCTTGCCTTCAAAGCCATGTATCGGGCCCATTTTACGGGAAGGGTAAGTTGGTAAGCCCTACATGGACATAATTTGCTTACGAGAGCTGAATGTACACACATTATATTGGAATCGCATTGGCAATATTGTTTCAGCAGGCCCTCTTGATTGTTCGAAAACGAAAAACAAGCAAAGAATGAAAAGTAACATTTTATTCGCAAGAGTTCAAAGTAATTTCATACAACCTGCAACACGGGAGGAGTTGGAATTGCGTTGCCGGCATTTAAGATAAGCCTTTAAAGGTTTGAAATTAGTATCGCTCTGAAAACACCATCATTTCACAATTTAGCTGTGTGTGGTGTATAGGTTATTCAATTGATATTCTATCTATATATCTATAGTGCACAGCTTTTGAAGCGCCTGTCTTCGGGCCGACCCTCCATTTATCTGTCGGCCCATTTATCTGCTACTCTGCATTCAGTTCTCGCCAGCTTGTTGGCAGATGTCATCTCTCCATCTAAGGGGCGGCTTGCCACGACCGCCGGTGTTAGCGGGCTTCCACGCCAGAATTCGTCTCGACCAGCGACTATGGTCCACCCTGGCATGTGCCCAGCCCATTTCCACTTTCTGTGTCCGATCTCCTCTCTCTTCTTCTTTGTCCTACCCATGTTCCCAGTTTATCTGGGGTCGGGTCTCCGTGTTCACTTTCGCCTGAGAACTCGTTTCTGGGTTGTCTGAGTACTTACGTTGCGTGTCCGATCTCTTGTGTCCACGTCTTGAAATCAATTGATATTACATCGAAAATAAAATAGCGTTTTCGAATAAAGTCAGGTAGGACCATAAAATGCGTGGTTTAGTGCGGACCCGGTGGGTGAGTAGTGTGTCCTCTGGACCCTCTTCTTAAGGACCCACGAGTCTAGATGTTGCGAACAGGGGACCGAAAAGATAAAATATGACTTTTGACAATCTATTTCATAAGCAACAATTAACCTCCGTTTGTGAGTAACAGTGATATTTCTAACCGCAGCACTGATGCAGCTACGAACGTCATTAACCAAGGAATTGACAGTGACAGCGTCAGCGTCAAAGCTACTGGTGCCGTAGCCGAATGGCATTTCTGCGACGCGAAACGAAAACGAAACGCCGCGAAAGGTAGTCTGGCTCGTAGATATCTATCTCTATCGCTCGTGCGTATTGGCGCGACAGCCAATATGCACCAGCGATAGAAATAGATATCTACGAGCGTTTCGTTTCGTGAGCGTTTCGTAAGCGTTTGCGCCATTCAACAAATGAATATTTTTTTATGTTCTTTGTTGTTTTGGGCAACGATGATTTGCCTGTCGCATCCGTTATAAAAACCGGGAAAAATTAACTTTCAGTGAGATTTCCAAGGACTATTTTACATCATTAGAGAACGGATAGCACACATTTTCGTTAAACAATCTTAAGAGCAACTTTTTTTAAATTAATTTTTAGTTATGTCCCTGATTTTTCAACAAAGATGAAGAACGACTCCACATATTCGCCATTTTAATTTGGGAAACAGTGGACCAAACAATCTGTATATTAAAGCTTGTCAACCTATACACTAGTGTACAAAATGCCCTGCAGATCGTTTAAGAACCGCTTGAGCCCTCGAGATGTCGGCCGACATAACTTTCGTTTTATGGGATGTGTTTATGACCGCGGGTGGATCGCACTATCATAGGCTTTGGTTTGATTTTTACCTTTATTTGTTGTGAACGTTTCGTTTTGCACCAACCACTTAACTCAGGGTCAGTGGGCTGTCGTCTGTCAAATTCCACATAAAACAGTGGGTTACTTAGTAGGATTAGTTAAGATTCGAACCCGGGACCGCGGCGTAGCAGGCAGGGTCACTACCGACTGCACCAGACCGGTCGTCAAGAAGTAAATAAAGCCAAATTCATTATTTACTCAGTCTTTCCTTAACTAAATAATGTTATTAGATCCAGAACTATTTATCAACAAGCTCTTTCAACAGAACGCCGGAAAAAGATAATTATTTCCCAAAGCAACAAAAAGGCATGTATTTTCGTTACCTACAGTTTTTTAAGCAATTTATCATTTGTCCGTCTGTCCGTGAGACAATGGCGGACATAGTTAATTATGTCGGCACAATAGGCGGGGAGAAGGGTCACTTGAAGGGATTGCAAACTGTCCGGACAAAAAGTGTGACTGTCCGGAGTATCTGGTCGGATCCGGACCGCATACGGTATTGTATAGAGGTTAGAATAATGGCGTATATTTCGAGTTTTTACCATAATACTTCGTCGAACTTAAAGATGTCCTTCTGATCTGCAGGAAAACAGAATATTTGAGGAGATACGTGTGGGAGGGCAACCGGGACCCTGCAGTTCCGACTCCGGGGAATTGGGCTGAATGAACGCATCGTGGTCGACAGCCCGCCAGTTTCCGGCCAGACGTCCCTACACTACATCTACATCATCGTGATATGTCATATAAAGAACGTTTTTGTCTGTTATGTTATAACAATTATAACGATGAACTTGTATAAAAGTTCAAGTTCTTCAAATCTGTTGAGATTTGAATACAATGTCATTTGTTATAGGTTCATTATCAATATTATCACAATGAAAAAATTCTAAACCCATAATGTTTTCATTTACTCTGTATTCTGTTCAATTAAGGAGTGTCTTTTCAAACGGGCTTATTTCTCTCTCTCTAAGTCAACAGCAGTTATTTTTCCTATGTCTTCCTAGAGAAATAAACCCTATTGAAATGACATCCCTCAACTAATACCTTACAATCGACACCTTTACGATATCTTAAAAGCGAACTGTGCTGTGAAGGGGTATTACTAAATTCATCCGAATCCGGTAGGTTCTAAAAACTGCTGGATCCAGCCGGTTAAGGCGAGATGATCTGTCAAAGTAACCAATCCAAGGGGGTGAGGTGCGCGGCGTCCGGGCAGCCCCGCCCGCGCGGCTAGAGGTTCGCTTGTCGCACGCGGGAACTCAAATTCGCGCGGCAGCATGGCACAGACGGATCGCAGTATAATGATCGCCGTATTTTAACTGGGCTTTCTTAGTTTTTGCATGAAATAGGAGGCAAATGAGCAGCTGTATCGCCTGATGGTAAACGATCACCGCCTTTATTTTCTTTATTAGGTTTCATCATTTGTGTAAGTAATACTAATGATTTATAGTTACAGTGTGTTTAGTCAGCGTTGTCGGAGCTTTTAAGGACATACCTAAACTACAATCAATTTTATCGTTTTTTTCGGATTCTCCAACTGCCATCGTCGAAACTTCTTAGTAATCGCACTTAGCTACAGATCGACAGGGTGAAATAAAAAGGACCATTCAAACTTTGCATAGTGACATTTGAGGTCATTATGAACAACTTTTATTAAGGGTCCAATGCTGAAACCACGAAAAAAAAATGGATGTTCCATAGGAATGAGCTGTATCATGACAATAAAAATGTATAAAAAAAGATATTTTTTTTGCGTTTTCAGCATTAGTCCCATAGAAATAGGAGCATAATTTGAAAATTACGAGTTACAACTATTTACCTGCAAAGATAATACTGTGTAGAGAATTTTATGGAAATATACCTACTTCTCCAAAACATCATAACTGTAGCTTTTACGGTTTTCCTGGATATATAAAAAAAAACTGAAAATGAATATATGAAAAACTGAAGGGAGGAGGGGAAAGATTAACATCTCGGCGAGTTTTCTACTTCATGTAGAAGTTTTTTCTTATAAACATATTGTTAACAGAATACAGTAACCGTCAGCTTCTTTGACCATAGACTTTATGTAAAAAGATTATTATGTCATGTCACTGTTGTTTAAAAATACACATTAAATTTGTCAGTCGTGAATAAATAACGCTTTTTCATTTTCATATTGAAAGCTTTTAAGCTGTATACATGCCAAAGTTTCGAATTTTATTCTTGTTGTTTATGAACCTACTAAGAGCAGGTTACTTACTTGTATATTTTGATGATCATCATTCAAACATGATGAAATCACTCATCCAGTCACTGATGAAATCTATGCTATTTATATTAAGATATGAATAAAATCTAAAGTATGAAAACTATGCAATTGAAACTTTGTCTATTTAATAAAGTTGCTATTGAGTATTGATATCATATCCTGACAATTATATTTATCTGGTTTAAATCAGACCCAAATTTCGAGGATTCAGAAGAACGACAAAATGCTTCAAGAAAACAGCTTTTCTCTTTGCTTGACTCGTGTTGGCGGGGGCATTACCGCCACTACCGTACCTCCAAATAAAATACAACCCAGCACAATACCATTACCATTACCAATCAATACCATTCTATGCCTACCTTGAATTCTCAAGTATATTCATATCAAGTATCAACTGTTGTCAAAGGAGTCAGACAGCTTGTTGAAGGATTCATATAATCTTGCAAATTAGACAAATATCTGTAAATATAAAGTACCGTAATCATACCCACCAAATAAAAATAAAAAAAATGTCCAGCTTTATCAATGTATGATTATGGACTTTCATCAAAATTTATTGAGAAGTTAAAATACTGAAATCTCTTAACTATTGTGGAAAAATGGCGACAGTTGTCAAACAAAATTTCTGTCAGGCTGGCCACATGTTTGGCATAGACACAGAAAAAATATAGACGGAGGGTAGCACGATCTAATTAACCTTATACCAAATTTTGAAAGACAGAAATACCTACCCTACCTGATCTTCAATCAGTACTGTACCTACCGCCGCCTTTTCTTTCTAACAACTCAATATTTTTATGAAAATTATACGTAAGTTTCTTCACTAGCTGGATATCAGTCATATATTTTCCAAGTGGAAAAGTTGTGCTGTAATGACGTCACAGACGCGTCATCTAGGGGTTTCTAAAATCTATGATGTTTAGATATCGTAAATGTCACTTGATAACATCATATGAAAATGAAATACTTACGAGTATATATAAATTATCATTTTCCTCCCTTTTCACAGTCTTTGATTAGAATTTTCTTTATTTATTTGTTTTCTAGCACGCAATTATTTTTTCTGCCTCCTCAAAGCTTTGTTCCCCATTGTTTCAATGACACGTGACCACGCGGAGAAAACTGACACAGGTCCATCCTCTGAAAGCGCCGCCGCGCGACTGAAGTTAACCGGACCCACCGGACCGGTTGGCAATCCCTAGTCACTTGATGACTTATGTTAAAATGTTGCCCGCACATTGACACAGTTTTCGGACAAAAGGTTTTCATATCGGTGATATTGCGTTATAAATTTGATGGGGAACAAGCTTGGGCCTGAAAATGATGTGTCACAATTTGCCTTTATTTTTTTCGGAATATCGAGTAAGGAGTAATACCGATTGTCGAGTGAAATTGTGTGAATATTGAATACGTACCTATGCGTAGGTATATAAGTACATCTATAGTACAAAGTATTAAATTTTTCAGATTGAGGGTAGCTTATCTACTATCTACTGGTAGGTATATTATATCTAGCGTGTGACGTGATATGTAAGAAAGACCACACACGATAAATATTATACCCAATGATTAGGGAAGATATTCCCTATTTGATAAAATTAATGTTACTCAACCATCCAACTATTTAGCATCTCAGTCGTGTTATTTTCTAAAGTGAATTCGAAGGTAATGTACTTAGTAAGAACTGACATTCAATTAATTCAATTAATTGTTATATGTGCTATCTATCTACCTTATTGTTTTACGTAACATTTGTACTTAGTTTTTGAACAAACTCCAAAAACTGGCTACCAGAAAAAGAAACAAGCGAAAAATGCCAGCAAAAAACTCCTCAATTTTTTGAGCTTGCGTTGCAGATTCGTTTTGTTTTTTCTCTATTATTCCAATGTTTAGTTTTCTCGCTCAAAACGGAGTTGTTATCTCCAGACTTCACATAAATCTAGGTTTCTGAGAGAAAAGCTGAATTCTAAACAACTTTTTTGATATCACGCATATAGAAATGGCGCATTCGAAATTTTATAACCTCATTTCTGACTTGTCTTTTATGTTATAAGGGATTACCCTCCGTTTCTTCTTTTCCTGTAGTCGAATGGCATTTCTACGACGCGAAACGAAAACGAAAAGCCGCGAAAGGTAGTCTGGCTCTGTCACACCAATACGCAAGAGCGATAGAGATAGATATCTACGAGCGTTTCGTTTCGTGAGCGTTTCGTGAGCGTTTGTGCCATTCGGCTACGCACCCAGGAAACATTCTTAATTTTGGAAACTTATCTTCGGTGTATTGCTAGTTTTGATATGTAGGATATGAGTTCAGGTTCTTAACAGTTATTTTTGTAATGAAAGCGTCCGTCAAATGTTCATCAATCACTTTTCATCAAGGTGATTGTCAATTTCTGGGGTGTTTTCCTTGCGCAATGATATGGGATTCTTTAAGAATCAGGTATTTAGGGTTCTCAAAGGTCGGCAACGCGTAATTATGTGGCTCCCCTGATGTTGCTTAGGTCCAAAGGCGGCGATGACTGCTTCCCAACAGGCGGCTCGTTTGCTCGTTTGCAACCTTAAAAAAACAAGATCAAATCCATATCAAATTATGAAATCAAAGTCGGTACCTAAGTCTCGGTCAAACATCAAAAGATAAATAGGCCCACAAATTTTGGCGTACGTCTATCCCCAAGAGTCTACTCTGTTTAGAAAATAATTCAGCTTTTTCAAACAAAAAAACTATCTCTATACCTATCGGTTCATCCATTCCGGAGCTACGATACCACAGAAAGACACAGGGGTAAAAATAAACAAGGTTCAGTCAATTCATGGGAATAACCCATATAACCATAATCGGTCGCCGTTCCTACGCAAATCCTCCTATTTTGTGTACACACAGGTCTTCGGGTCTCAATGCTTAGTCGCAGTACGGTCGACGTTTAGTCGCGGCGACCCAAATGGGGACGATTGGTAACAGGCACAAATGGTCACAGAAGTGACAGAAGTGTGCACTACGCGTGAACACATTGTTACCGTTTGGCGACTACTTTCCCAAAATCATTCGTTCATTTCAAGCTAAGAACATACTACGCGGACGTCCGTCGTGAATCGACCGCGGACGGGAATCTGGACAATGGAAATACACATAGCCGTGCAAACTATCGGTCGACGGACGTGGACGTGGCCTTGAGCGCATGGACCAAGGTTCGTTCGAAATCTGGCTCGCTGGATGTTTTGTTCCGTGCACACTGTTCGGTCGCGGTCGCGGTCGTTTTACGACGGACGTCCGCGTAGTATGTTCCTAGCTTCATTCTTTTCAAATGGCGACTGTCAGAGACGTCAAAGTAAAAAAGAAATAAAATCATTTGACATTAAAATGTAATGGCGTAAGAATTTCGTTAAAGATAAATATTGTTTGCATTTGTAATATAATGTGGGCTAATTACCATGGCCAATTAAATTGCTCGAGTGATTTCATAAAATAAGTCTAAATTTATCAACGCGCCATCAATTTACCTCAGTTTAACCAGTAATAATATTATTGACTACTCGGTGTTTGCGTGTTATGTATATTGATTGGTGAAGTTTTAGTGCTCCGGTGCATATAGGTACTATACTGAAATAATAAAAATAATGCCTAGAAAACCAATAAAGTTGTTAAAATATGGATTAAGACGGTAATATTCCATGTAAAAAACAGTCGCCAAACGGTCACCAAACGGTCGACAAACGGTCGCAAAATGGTCGCAGCGTACACGCGTGACCGAAAGCAGTGAATATTTATTATATTTTCAAAATGGCTTCTTGTATTAATTTTTTCCAGGTATCCTCAAACTTTATAAACAATTAAATATGCCGTCGTACTCAGTTGTCCTCACTAAAGAAGATTAAAAAAAAATTGTAACGTGCGTACCGAGCTGCTGGGTTGTAAAGGATCGGGGATCATATTATTATGGTCTTCTATAGAGTAACTAGTATTTTGCGGCATTTCACAATTGACACTTGTTGAAGTAGTCGTCATTAATATTACTATCAACATTAATTTTAGCGATCTGTACTTCTTTTGTCAAGATTTTTGTATAGATAAGTGTCCATAAATTTGTAATGTTAAAGAGACATAAATAAAACGTAGTAGAGTAAATAATGTGTTTTTTTTGTAACCCAAACAAAATACTTGTAGATACGAGTGCGGAAAAGAGGAAAATCGATACGAGTAGCGATAAATTAATACACGAACGAAGGGAGTGTTTTAAATCGACACGAGTTGTGAATGTCCTTTTCGCACGTGTATCGAACGACGATTTTCAGTACCTAAATCTAAGCTAAGAGTTTCGACCAGACAAGAAATGAATCATTGCTTGATTTGCTCGCACTACTGCGTTAAAAAAAGCAGCATCTGTACTGAAAAAAACTATCATTGCGCAACAGAAATTCTATTAATATCACATATACACTATTCTATCAATACTCTATTTCATTTGATTCCTACTTTTATTGTGTAAAGCAACACTACACTTCATTTTTATCAATAAGAATTAAAAATTATATACACGGTGTTTCCGGTATCACTCAAAACCTCAGACACCCCAACTGATTTTTATTTTTTTAAACTCATCTAGAGTATTCATCTTTTAATCTGATAGTTACTTTTTTTTATTGAATTTTTAATTTTCTGTACAGCTCTACTTGACTTTTAGCTCTACACTCAATAAAATAATTGCTAACTACCATCACAAACCATAAAACTATTTATTTGTGTACGTTACTGCAACGACATAAGGTTTACCAATAGACAGCTAAGATGTCACTGTAAAACACTTTAAACATTCTCACTCACTAATACATTCTCACTCACTAATACATTTTCACTATACGAGTACCTACCTACACATTTATACATTCTCACTCACTAATACATTTTCACTATACGAGTACCTACCTACTTTGTTTTCTGTGGCAAAAATTTAAATTTTGAACTGCGGTTCACTAACACAGTTGGTATTGTTGTCCTACCGTCAAAATATTTTATAAATTCTTCTGTTTTTTTTTGTAACGGCTGTTGTGTTTTTTATTTTTTATAATTTGATTTTGTATGTTTATTTTAATTATTCTTTTGTTTTTTTTTTCTTAATTGTTTTTATGTGTCGTTGGCGTACGTGCCGCCACTAAACCTAGGTCCTCACAGAAAACCAGCGCTGCGGGTTGCCGTGGCACCATGCTGAGTGAGGGTCCTATTTAGCGTCCATTGTATGTTTTGTTTGCATGCCTTCTTCTTTTTGTGTGTACCATGTTGTGACGTTAAATAAATGAATTCTATTCTATTCTATTCTATTCTATTCTAAATCTTTGTCACAGTAAACTTCAAGTTGGACAGGTAATCGCAGTAAGCAAATAAACTCAATATTCAAAATGACAAGGTTGTAATTAGGTACGAGTTCAATTTGTTATGACTTATGATAAACATTAAAATTAAAATGACAAACAACGTCAAACTAGTAGCGGAAAAAATAATCGTCCAAGTAACCGGCCAGTATTAATACCCCTAAATACTGAAAAAAGGTAAACAACCACTAGCAATGCGATATACACAATGTTGTATTACGAGTATAATAGAATGGGCACGTAAAAAATAACTAATAATACTAATTTAAATAAAAATATTACCCCCATCAAGATATAGCTCAATCGATTCTACTCTCGATTCTGAACAAACTGTTTTCAGGTTTTTAGTGTTAAGTGAAACACGGTGTATTTAATACATTAAGTACCTAACTATAAAGTGCTTATCTATTTGTATTATCATTCTGCACTTTTCTTAACTTTCCCACATTTCTATAAAATGTCGAAGAGTGCTTAAATGGTCGTCGTCGTTTATTATTATTTAATTCGCTCATATTTAAATGATTCAAAGCAACCAGTCCACAACTTCACAAGACAGTTTGAGAAACCTTCGTATTTCAGATTGTCATTTGCGGATACAGAGGTTTAGGAGCAGTTCGGTAATCAGACCTACACATGTGTGTACAAATTCTGTCAATGTCACTGTCAGAAACCGTTCTGACAGTGACAATGACAGCCACAAATTCGTCCACATGTTGTTACCGTTATGTGTGCAAACGTCGACTAATAAAGTGTCGTTAAAAGTCATTCTGACAGTGACATTGACAGTCACAAATTCGTACACATTTTGTTACCGTAACGAGTGCACACGACGACTACATTTTGTTATTGTATCAATACGGTCGCATTGTTTGCACGACGTTACAACGCGTTATGTCACATTTGACAGTTAGTTACTGATTTGAAGATTTTGCGACTGAAATGGTTGTATGGGAAGTCTCATGTAATATTCATTGAATTTATGATTTGAGTGCTGCACAAATCTAAAAGCATTCAAAGCAGGTATAATTAAATTTGCGCTGCAAACAACCCCCGTTGACTGGGTTATTTGCGTTCCGTATTTTTTAATGTAGAGACAGGTGAAAAGTAAAGAGCAGACTGTGACATTTGCAGATTGTTTTTGTCAATTTTGTGTAGATTAATTGTTTTTTAACATAGTAATGGTAATTTTTTGAATATTGTATAACTAGCTTTATTTATAGTGTGTGAACGTGCCTTAGAAATCTATATTGTTTATAGTCATGGTTCGTTAATATTTCTTGTATGTACATTGTAACTTCTCCTCAATCACCCGTTTTGGCAAGAAGGGGTTGAAAGAAATCAAAAACAAAATCATTACGCGATTTAGGGCCAGTTTTTCAATCGCCAGATAAATATATCTACCAGATAAAGTTATCACTATCCCTTTCATCACACGTATAAATGACAATGACAGTTAACATTTATCTGACAGATATTATTTATCTGGTGATTGAAAAACCAGCCCTTAATCAGTTTCTGTAGTTTTATTTCATGAGTACCTAACTATCGCGGTAACCGAAGACAATATATATTATGTCGATAGCATTGTTAATATTTCAAATGTAGATAAAATACAACATTAAGGACTAAGATTTAAAGTTGTCTACTAATCAAAAATGATAACCTGTCAATAAAATAGTTGTCTTCTGAGAATAATGTCTTCATAACTTCGATAGACGTTCAAAGACCTCTTGTAGGTTGCTTGCAATATAAATTACCTTGCGCCGATTGTGGTGTGAAAATTTGAAACGGTTTTGATAATAAAATAGGGTTCCCTGAGTAGTTTCATTACTGTCATTAAGGGGCCAATCGAAAGCTCAATATTGATAATTAGGTTTAACAATCACGGTCATTTTGATGTTTAAAATTTAAGAATTTGCTTCATTGCCTTCATCTCAAGTTCGAGATTTCCGTTTAAAATGAAGTTTTTAAATGGGATGAAATAACTATTTCTGTGATAAAATAACTCAGATTAGTTATAAGTAACGTGTAACAGATCGGGCCGCGGGCGACGAAAATTATATATCCAGTTTATTTACACAGGCACAGGTTAGGCACATTACACAATTATTTACACGGATATAAACAAAAGAAGGCTATTTACACGTAATGATAACAATTTGATGTGCAAAACTAAACATATGAGCCTTGTTGACATTTAGAAACACACTGAAGAAATCTGTACATAAACAAAAGACGCTCGCTGGCAGCGGCATCCATACCGTAAATTATTCTTTATGAATAAATATTGGCTACGTGCACGACAATTACGCCAAAAATATGACATGTAAACATTGATATATCATGTAAACAAACATTATATTTTAACGATTTCTCGTTAATTTTAAATAAATCGAATAACAAGAGCTACTATTTCAAGTGTCATTTAGGTAGATAGATTATAAAGACATGGATATAATACCAAAAATCAGTTTCCAAAGCATTACTCACGGTATAAACTTCCAACCCCAGACTACAGAAAGAGTCAATAAATTGGTGCTGGCAGGGCATATAAGGAATCTTGAAGAACAGGAGTAATGGTACAAGTTCTTCGAGCTAGTGATATGGTATTCGCTAAACCTCCGTCCCGTTAATCATCACTACATAGTATAAAACAAAGTCGCTTTCTCTGTCCCTATGTCCCTATGTATGCTTATCTTTAAAACTACGCAACGGATTTTGATGCGGATTTTTTTAATAGATAGAGTGATTCTAGAGGAAGGTTTACATGTAGGTATAGTACCCGTGCGAAGCCGGGGCGGGTCGCTAGTGCCATATAAAACAAAGCTAAACGTAAGTAGGTACCTAGTCATGTCCGCGGCCGCAGAAATATCCGACACGGGCCTATTCCCAGGCTAGGCCTGAATCTTTAAGCATAATCTTTTACGGTAGGAAAAATACTAACAGCGTATTGAACAATATTAGGTAAACAAAGCTTAAATATAATTTATTATAATGTTTTGTTTTGACATGTCACTTACGTTTTCTTTTCACCGTAGCTATCCATTTAGTTCTTTGATCCAATTTCCAGTGTGCTCTAAGAAACGCATAGAACGTGCAACGACTATTTATGCCATTATTTTTACAATTAACAACAGAACAACATTGATGCCCCATATCAAACATTACACATTGTATTATATTTTATGAGTTTTGATAGATGACAACCACAATCAGTGTCGATTTTGACCACCGCAAGCACTGCGATCGCTTTGCTTACCCCCTCCATGCACTTCGCACGAAGCCAATACAGCCTGGATATAACTAGTAGAAGTAGCCTAATATAATTTTCGTTCTTCGTTGTATGATTTTGTATTGATTCTGTATCGTGTCAAAATAAAATCTACAATCAAAATGATAGAACAGCATCAGCTTCCTTGAAATCCATTTTACTTAAGCATCTCTGCGACGAAATATCTGATGGATTGCAAACGTGTGACTGAGAAGGAAAATTAGGTATAGAAATGATTTTGATTAAAAGTCTGAGGGTCTTTGGACTGTAGGTGACGCATTGGAGTCAAAATTGAAAATTTCAATGGAAAGGCAAGACGAATTATTTATCATGGCATTTAAAAAATATAGCATTTTACATATTTTTAAATTAAAGGAAAAATGGAAAAATCCATACTTCCGGCAGGACTCGAACCTGCGACCTCTGGCCTTGCCGGGCCATCCCGCTTCCAACTGCGCCACGGAGGCCTGCTGGATGTGTGCGAATTTTTCCATGTTTCCTTTAATTTAAAAATATGTAGTATCGCTCGCAGACGTTTCTGCATGATAAAAAAACAAATTTAAAGCATCTTAGTTTTGTATTGCATGTATAAAACACGTCAGACGGCCATTTACTATAGCTTATTCTAAATAATAGTAAGAAGGCCGGTAATAGGGTTTTGGTTCTGTAATTATTGTCAACATGGCTAGATTCACTGGTAGTTTTTTCCCACTCACTGGCCTAGCCAAAGTGACAATCGTTGATTCTGTCGTGTCAATACGGACGAGAGATAGCGAGAGCTAGCTAATATAGCTATGTATACTTACTAATTTAGTTAGTCATCCCTTTAGTTATTCCGTAAGTAATATAACAGAAATATGTAGTTATTTGTTTTACAAGGGGGCAAAGTAGTTGTTTAGCCGCACGTGCCAATATTAATACCAGAGCAAGCGAAGGATTCCAATATTGAACCGCGAGCGTAGAGAGTGGTTCAAAAAGTGGAATCTTGAGCGTTGCGAGGGTTTCAAGGCACGAAGGTTAAACAAACTTTGCCACCGAGTGAAACACAAAATTTTTCACCACACCAACACGAACAAAATATTGACAATAAAACATCAAATTAAATCAAATCCATCAATTTATTCAATATTTATGATTCAAAATCATCATTTATAGGTAAATTCTACCAGCCAGCTTAAGACATCAAGTTAAGATTTGTATGAAATTACTTTGCACTCTTGTGGATAAAATGCAATTTTGCTATCTGTTCGAATAGCAAAATAAGCCTTTAACAGTTGGTGTGGTGAAAAACTTATTATCCTTATGTAACAAATAAATAAATAAAATAATACAATCACTTTATTTCAGACACAATAGGTCCATATAAAATATACAAAAAACAATACATATAAAACTTACACTACGAGTTGCTTCAGTTTTATTTTTACTTTTTATTCTCGCTTTGGTGAACGGATGACCAATGTCGAAAAATGGGGTTACACAGGTTCTCGGAGATAGTGCTAAGTATAAGATTGCCAGAGCTTCTCAATCTCTCCCAAAAACCTGCTACCCGACTTCTGATGATGGCAAATAAGTCAGGCACCCCTGCATCCGCGAACATGCCCGATGCGCTGCAAAACCTGGGTAACCTCAGTATAATGCGAAAAGCGTCATTGTATTGTATTCGCAAAGTTGGGTACTGTCTAAAATAATTGAAAAAATTGTCAGTCAGCAACTGTCTATGTACTTAGAAAATAATAATGTACTACCTAGCATACAGTCCGGTTTTCGTAGTAAGCACGGAACGGCGACTGCCTTGGCTAACGTGACAGATGACATTATCGCGGCATCAGACAGAGGAAAAGGAACTATCCTCGTTTTGCTGGACTTCTCACGTGCTTTTGATTGCCTTAACCCAATACTGCTGCTATCAAAAATGGCATACTACGGTGTTTCCGCACAGACGTGTCAGTGGTTTGAGTCATTTCTGACAAATCGCAAGCAGTACGTGGAAATACCGAATAATAAGGGTGAGTTGTCGCACTCATCTACACAAGTGATCAGTCGTGGCACTCCTCAGGGGTCTATTTTAAGTCCTCTGCTGTTTATTCTGTACACCTCAGACCTTGTAAAAAATTTAAAGCACTGTGAAGCACATTTATATGCAGATGACACCCAAATATATTATTCATTTGCACCAGGTGAACTTAGTTCAGCAGTGAGTAAAATTAACGAAGACCTAAATATAGTGGCGGATTGGGCAATCAAGAATAACCTGGTTTTAAACCCGTCTAAATCCCAGTTCGTAGTAATGGGCACTAAATATCAGCGCTTAAAAATCAAAACACAAAAACCAAGAGTCTGCATTAATTAGGAGATAGTCACTGAAGCAGAACACGCGAAAAATCTAGGACTAATCATTGATGGAGAATTGCGTTATATAGAACATGTAAATATAAATATTCGGAATGCATTCTACAGACTTAAGGTGCTATACAATATCCGCAAATATCTATCGGTTAAAGCCAGGGAAATTCTAGTAGAATCACTAGTTCTCTCACTGTTCAACTATGCCGACATTGTTTATGGACCGAGACTACTAGCTATAACAAAGAAGGCCATACAGCGGGTGCAGAACGCATGTGCTCGATTCTGCTATACAGTTCCATGCAGATCACACATCACTCCATTTCTTAACAAATACAATGTTCTGAACATGGAAAATCGAAGACGACTGCATTTGGCTTGCGCCGTTCGGAAAGTGTTAGACCTTGAAAAACCTCGTTATCTGTTTGATAAACTGAAATGGGTAAACGATACGCGCTTAAGGTCGCTCAGAAAATGCACGAAACTATTAACCCCACTTCACAAAACTGCAGCTTTCAGAGGGAGTTTTAAATTTGCCGCCAGTAAGGTCTGGAATGACCTTCCACCCCCATTGCGAGAACCGTCAGCATTTTTAAAATACAAACAATTAGTTCGAACACATTTCTTAAATATCCATAGTAAATTGTAAACTCCAATTATTATTTAATTATTTATTTATCTATTAATTTACTCATTGGTACCTTTTTCCGTCTTATTTATCTATTTATATATTTATCTTCTCTATGTAATGTCAAGACACAATTAAGTACGCTATTACACACACATTACACCACATACACTACACATACAAACACCACGTACCCCAAAGAGCACAGAAAACCCTACTTTACACATGTTAGCAACGACCGTCCCCACCCCGTCCGGGACCAGTCTGAAAACCAGCGCAGAGCCATTGGCGCTGCACACGCTGAGACTGGGACCCTTTGCCTCATCAAATATACTTGTATAGGTTAACAATAGTTCTTACGTTAAGTTAATAAGTTTAAGTTTGTTTTGTTTGTTATCTTACTTTGTTTGTTATTCTATCCTTTAAACTGTATAATGTAATGTTTTGTATACTTAGTATTAAGATGTGGCAATAAAGATTATTATTATTTTTTTTTTTTTTTAAAGTTGAGAATGCTTTTCTACTGTAGTTAACCCAAAGTTGGCAAAATGCTCGAAACAGAGACACCTTGACACCATCTGTACACCTTGCAAACTTGCGCGCGAGCATGTTACACCTGATAGACAGAGCTCGTCTTTCCCTTTCCATGTCAAGGTCATCTCTTAAGTCACTGCACAAGATGTGTCCGAGGTATTTAAATTTATTAACCACCCGCACCGGTGAGCCATTCAGAACTAATTTAGGTATCCTGTCCGGACCCCTACCAGCCCTAAATACCATCATCTCGGTATTCTGAACATTATTATATTTTAAACCATGAGCAGCTGCATACCGTTCACAGACCGAGAGTAGCACCTGAAGACCACTGATAGACGGACTGAGCAACACCATATCATCCGCATAGCTGAGATTGTTTAAACAAACATCTCCTATATGACAACCGATTCTGGCGCTGCTCAGTTCGCCTATCAGATCATTCACATAGAGGTTAAAGAGGTCCGGAGAGGTTAATCCACCCTGACGTACACCGCAGTCTAGTCTATAATCTCTAGATGTCGCGTCGCCCCACCTAACGCAGTTAGTTTGATTCCCGTACCAGTATCTCAACAGCCCGACGATAGGTTTAGGTACCTTTGTGTCGAGCAATTTGTTCCAGAGAATATCATAATTCACCAGATCAAATGCTTTACTTAGGTCCAGGAAACATGCATAAACAGATGTTTCCCAGTGTTCACGCATCACGTAGCG
Organism: Leguminivora glycinivorella; assembly: GCF_023078275.1. Taxonomy (NCBI): domain Eukaryota; kingdom Metazoa; phylum Arthropoda; class Insecta; order Lepidoptera; family Tortricidae; genus Leguminivora; species Leguminivora glycinivorella. Next base: position 6,431,588 of record NC_062986.1, on the reverse strand, counting down.
ACATCTAGCGGCGCTACGACTGCAACTCCCGCGCAGCCCCTCTCCGCGCTCATCCTGTGGCGTCCATTCGCATCTCTATACGGCACGATTAACACCTTACTCGTTGCATTTAATATTTAAGCTTATATCGAGCCATTTTACGTAATAAACGTATATTTAAAATTATAAAATAAACGTCTTCATTGAATGGACCCTGGAGACCACCGAATCCTGCACATAAATTGATCCTGCGAGCCGGATACTGCGAGAGAAGTCTGTTCGTCGGGAAGACGAAATACCCTGGCGAGACGACACCAGCACCTCATCAGCGTCTGCAGCAGTGAACGGTCAGGTCTACCAATCCCGTCTATTCCTTTCCTAATCGAACTGTGTTAAAACCGAGTTTTTTGTGCATTCCAGTGCCGCTCGTTACGCAAGCTGCGATTTGTGATCTACCGCGCCCGTTTGGAATTTGTTCACGTGAGTACTTCCAGTTTCTCTTAATCTTTCGAAATGGGTGAGGGGGATGAAGCTAGTGCTAAATTGACTATTCCTTCTGGGTCAGTGTCTCCTAGAAAAAGTCAGGCCACAATTTCAGACCTCCGCAGACAAAGGGGTAATTTGAAAGGTCGACTTACGCAATTTAAAAAGTTCGTTGATTCTATTTTATCGTTGACTCCTTCTAAAGTACAAATCGCAGAATTAAAATTACGTATGCAAGCAGCTACAGAGACTTTTAAACATTTTAATGACGTTGAAAGCCAAATTGAACTTTGCTCCCCAGAATCAGAAGTGCCTGCCAATTCTGAATACGTAGAAACTCTCGAGGAGTTATATTTTAGCACTATGGCTAGCGCTAATTGTTTAATCGATAGTGTGGAGCCAAGTAACGTTGCTATTTCAAGTTGTGACCATGCCGTGAACAAGCAATTTTCAAAATTTAAACTACCCGAAATCAAATTGCCCTCATTCGACGGTTCGTATGATCGTTGGCTCGAATTTAAACATTCCTATGAAACAATGATCCATAAACACTCTGATCTCGACGCGATTCAAAAGTTTCATTACCTTCGATCGTCGTTAAGTGGTAGTGCGTTACAAGTAATTAGTGCGTTAGAATTCACGGCGGCCAACTACATTCAAGCATGGGAATTGCTTGAGATTCGCTTTCATAACCCTAGGCTTTTAGTACACAATCATATTAAATCGTTGTTTAATATTTCAGCCTTAAAACAAGAATCTTCGACTCAGATACGTAAACTTATAGACACCGTGTTACGTAATTTACGCGCTTTAAAAACGTTAGATGAACCTACCGATTCGTGGGATACGTTAATTATTCATTTAATAGTGTCAAAACTCGATACGACCACGGAGCGTAAGTGGGAATCTCACATAGGGTCTATCTCGGATAAGTCGATCAATAATGAGTCTAAGAAACTTAAGCTGGAAGATCTCTTATCGTTTCTCAGAAACCGGGCGGATACGTTAGAAATGATAAACTCGAATCATTCCAAGGCACCGACCGCGGTTAGTACTAAGCCTAATTACACGTCCAATAAACCTACACAAATAGTTAGTTGTGTCTCTGCTACTGTTAATACTAATAAATCAAAGCCGTTCAATAATAAACGTTTCCGAAACTGCGCGATGTGTAACGAAAATCATGCACTTTATACGTGTGTAAAGTTTTTAAATTTATCTGTCCAAGATAGGTTAAATTTAATTCAAAATAAAACCTTATGTAAAAATTGTTTACGCGATGGACATTCCTTAAATGAATGTATATTCGGTCCGTGCAAACAATGTCAACAAAAACATAATAGTTTATTGCATATCGATAGCACTGGCAATGATGATGTGTGCGTGAGGCCGTCGAGTGCGCCTGCACACAGCGCGCCGTTATCAGTGCCGAGTACAATACATCTTCTCATAGCTATTGTGTATCAGCTGACCGCGCGCCTACAGCTGAGTGCGTAGACAGCGCGGAAAGTAGTCGGTTCGTTCCCCAGCGCCTACTTACTACTGCGTTAATAGAAGTAGCCGATGCGAACAATCAGTTCCATACGTGTCGTGCGTTTTTAGACAATGGGAGCGAACATTGTTTTATAACTGAAGCGTTACGTAATAAATTAAACGTTAAACCTATACAGTCCACTGTTCAACTCACCGGTGTTGGTGAAATAGTTACACAGACAAATCAGTTATGCGATGTAACTATTAGGTCTAAAAATTCAGATTATTCCATGTCTTTATCGTGTTTTGTCTTGAAGCGCGTAACAGCCAGTTTGCCCTCGACTTACATCGATTTAGATATTATACGTGTTCCTGACAATGTTCAGTTAGCCGATCCCGATTTTAACGTGCCTTCAGAGATCGATATACTTATCGGTTCTGAAATATTTTGGGATCTTTTAGACGGTGAAAGGATTCGATTACCGACAGGGCCGTACTTAATAAATTCGAAATTCGGTTGGTTGGTATCTGGTCCGATTAATACACGGAACTTGCGCATTAATAATCAAGTCCATTGTTATTTTATTCAATCGATTGACTCTCAACTTAAACGGTTTTGGGAGATTGAGGATATTCCTCAGGTAGATAATGTTCTTACATCTGACGAGCAGAAATGTGAGGAACTTTTTATCAATACGACTAAACGTGAAGAGGATGGTCGGTTCTCCGTCCGAATGCCGCTAAGAGAATCAGCTGATACGTTGGGCGATTCTTATACGTTAGCGAAAAATCGGTTTTTATCCTTAGAACGTAAATTAGAGCGTTTGCCGGAATATAAACGTTTATACTGTGACTTCATGCGAGAATACGAAAATATGGGTCACATGACTCGTGTCGCCGATTATGGTACTCCAAATTACTTCCATCCCCACCATGGTGTCTTTAGGGAGGGGAGTGCCACTACAAAATTGCGCGTCGTGTATAGTGGGGCGGCCCCCACTACCACAAATAAATCGTTAAATAGCATACAGCTGCCGGGTCCAGCACTTCAAAACGATATATTTGCTATTTTGTTGCGTTTCCGTCAATACAAGTACGTTGCTTGTGCTGACGTGGAGAAAATGTTTCGGCAGGTTTTGATCCAACCAGATCAGAGATCCTTGCAAATGATCCTCTGGCGTGAAAAACCTACCGATCCATTACACGTTTATGAACTCAATACGGTTACATATGGGCAAACTAGTGCGCCATATTTAAGTCAACGCTGTATACGACAGTTAGCGTTGGAATGTGGTGATGACGTCATCGCGCGCGTCATTAACCAAGATATATTCGTAGACGATTTAATTACGGGAGATGATGATTTTCAGAATTTACTTGACATATGTCAGAAAACGTATAACGTTCTGCAATCAGGATGCTTTCCTTTACGTAAATGGACCTTTAATTGTGACGTTCCGCAGGAAAAGTCCCGGGAGCATTTTGTAGGCGAGCACACACAGAACAAAACCCTAGGGGTAGGTTGGGATAATACACGCGATGAATTGTATTATACCACAAAAATCGATCCCTTACCTAACACGTCATTTTTAAATAAACGAATAATGTTATCGATTATTTCACAGATTTACGACCCGTTAGGCCTTCTATCGCCTGCGGTGATCATTTCCAAAATTTTACTACAAAAATTGTGGTTAAGTCGTATTGATTGGGACACTCCGGTCCCTGATGACATTACATCGATGTGGAATAATTTCATAAATACATTAAGCCGTTTAAACGATTTACGAATTCCGCGTCATGTAAGGGGCGTGCACACTGCACGCACGGAATTGCATATTTTCTCAGATGCATCGTTGCATGCATACGGCGCGTGCGCTTATATTCGGACGTATGATGAAGGGTCAGATGTCACTGTCAGATTATTGTGTGCGAAAAGCAAAGTCTCACCCCTGAAATCATTGACGATTCCAAAACTTGAACTATCAGGCGCGCTCGTTGCTGCTAAGCTTTATAAGAAAATAACAGATTCCTTAAGGTTAGTGTTCACTAAAGTTTACTTCTGGAGTGACTCAACTATAGTGATTTCGTGGTTAGGTATGTCTCCGCATCTACTGAAGCCTTTTGTTCAAAACCGTGTTACACAAATAAACGATTTAACCGGTAATGCGACATGGTTCCATGTGAGAAGCGAAGAAAATCCTAGTGATTTATTGTCTAGAGGCGTTTCTTTAGATAACTTAATTGATTGCAATTTATGGTGGAACGGTCCCACATTTTTGCACGACTCAAATTCGAATTTTATTAATGACAATATAAGTCAAATTACGACTATCACAGATTTGCCCGAGTTACGATCGACCGCGGTGAGTTTAGTTTGCACTCAGCAAAATGAATTATTTAATTTCGACAAATGTTCATCTTACTTAAAATTAATTCGGATCGGTGCATATGTACTCCGCTTTATATTAAACTCACGCACTAACTCTGAGCGTAAACAACTCCGCCAAACCGGTTCGCTATCAGTGGACGAGTTGGAGGCATCACGGCGTATGCTAGTTAGATTCGCACAGATGCAATCATTTCCGGACGTGTATGATTGTTTACTTAAAAATAAACCGCTTAAGACGAATAGTAAACAATATAATCGTATCTCCGGTCTTAACGTGTTTTTAGACGATCGTTATAAGTTACAAGTGATTAGAGTCGGTGGTAGATTGTGTAATTCAACAAGTTTCGATTACAACAAAAAACATCCCGTGTTATTGTGCAGTAAACATAGGTTGACGGTGTTGTTATTCAAATATGAACACAAGCGGCTGCTGCACGGCGGACCGCAGCTACTCTTATCTACTTTGCGTGAATGTTGGTGGCCGTTAGGTGCGCGAAATTTGGCAAGGAAAATCGTTCGAGAATGCGTTACCTGTATTCGAATGAAAGGTAAAGTACTTAGTCCTATCATGGGTAATCTTATTCTAGATCGTTTAGAGCCTGGTTTTCCATTTATTCGCACAGCTGTTGATTATGGCGGGCCAATTTTCATACTTAATCGAAAGGGGAGAGGAGCTCAGCTGATTAAATCGTATATTTATTGTTTGTTCATATGTATGGTCACACGAGCCGTTCATTTGGAACTTGTTACGAGTCTTTCCACTGAAGATTATTTATTAGCGCTTAAACGTTTTATTAGTAGACGAGGAAAGCCTCATATAATTTATTCCGATAACGGAAAATGTTTTGTCGGGGCTGAAAAAGAATTTTCCACATTTTTAAAAAATAATACGAAGGATATAGTCGATTTTGCTGCTAATGATGGCATTAAATTCAGTTTCATCCCCCCCTATTCCCCCCATTTCGGTGGTTTATGGGAAGCGGGAATAAAGGGGTGCAAATTCCATTTAAAACGGGTAGTAGGTAATGCTAGGCTAACTTACCAGGAATTCAACTCGTTTTTAATACAGACCGAAGCCATTATGAATTCCCGGCCCATTTCACCCTTGTCCACAGATCCTACTGACCTAAACCCACTCACGCCTGCTCATTTCCTAATTGGTCGGCCGCTGACCTGCCCTGCCAGCGAGGACCTGACGGACGAGGAGCCATCCCGCCTGTCTCGCTACGCCAGGATCGAAGCCCTCCGTCAACACTTCTGGCGTCGGTGGGCCAAGGAGTACGTTGCGGAACTCCAGCGACGAACCAAGTGGAAGACGAAGAAGGACGACATAGCCTTAAACAGCCTCGTCCTAATCAAAGACGATAACCTGCCTCCTCTCAAATGGCGGTTAGGCCGAGTCACGCGTCTATATCCCGGAGGCGACGGCGTGAACCGTGTCGCCGACATACTCACGGCGACAGGGACGATACGACGCAGCTTTTCAAAGATCTGCCCGCTGCTATCCGAGCCGGCAGACCACAACGAATGAAGACCATTTTGGGAGCTGGTGCTCCCAAGGCCGGGGGCATGTTCACGCATCACGTAGCGACATCTAGCGGCGCTACGACTGCAACTCCCGCGCAGCCCAGTCCACGTAGTAATTTACACTGTGTTTTAGGCTTAAAATCGCCGTATCTGTTGAGAGCCCGGCACGGAAACCGAACTGAGCGTCATGGATATCTAAATTACTCACCAGTGCAGGCTGTATAAGTCTCTCCAGAATTTTCCCCAGAATTGTGCCCAAGGAAATAGGCCTGTAATTGCTGGCAGATCCCAGGTCACCCGTTTTGTTTTTAACAACTGGAACCACGACGGTCCGCATCATCTCAAGTGGTAGGTAGGAAAGGAATATTTGACGCACATGCAGTATAACGCGCATAATTTGCCATAAATGATATCGCTAGCATACTGCACATGTTCCAAACTAAGTCCATCGTGCCCAGGCGATTTACCCCTTGTCATTTGTGCAACTGCTTTTTTGACATCTTGGGGGTAAACCGAACTGTGTCCTTCATTCCCGATATCACTGTATCCGCTTGTGCCGCCGTAGGCAGCGGGTCAACCTTGAACCTGCCAGCAAACATGTCTGCTATGAGCTTGGACTCCCGCAGACCGTCTACACTAACAGGAAGACTTTGTTTAGGAGTAAGTTTCTTGATGTTACTCCAGAACTTTACAAAGTTCTTTTCTCGTTTGCACGAAGCTAGTATGTCCATCTTGATCTTATCTACATTATTTTGACACCATTTGAGCTTGTTTTTGAAGGTTTTGCGGCTATTCTTCATATTGTCAAAACAAAGAAAGAGCCAAGAATTAAATTTCAAATGATTAACTAACTTTCCACGTTTCCTTGTAAACAAAGTTCCTAATATACTAGGTATAACTTTGTGTACTTTTGAACAATTATTTTCCTTTCTCCCAGTCGTTTCCTGTGATAAAGCCGGGAACGCGCAGTTTTCCTCAATTCCGTGATCCGGTTATCTACCCAACGTCACAATTGCTTACGTAGTAAGCGTATCGTAGCTACTCTCCTTATCGCTCATCTGCAGTGGAGCGACAGAGCCAGACTGTCTTTCTATCGACACGTATCGTCAACGATTGTTACTTCTGCTAGGTCCGGTGGTGTTTTGTACGAAAGAATAATGTAGGATGGTGGTATTGGAAGTATTACCGACGTTTCTAAAGACATTTTAATGTGAATGCTGCATTCATCGGTGTTTTTATGGCTAAGAAAAGAAAAATGTGACATTAAATGACACATTTTTCTTGAGAAAATGAGAAACGTGCTTATTCATAGATTATTCTCAAAATTCTTCAAAAATACTTAATTTTTGTGAGATTTTATTCATGCAAGTTTTCATTTTGTTAGATAGTTCCCACTCGGGTTAAGCACGTACTTGTAACTGCCGATGAATTTTCTACCTCTATATTTAACATTTTTTAGAATAAAATATATCCTATTATATTATATTCTATAATCAGTAAAAAAAAAGACAAGCAGTCCTTCCGTGCGGAAGAAGTGAAACTTCCTAACATAATCTTAAAAATATTTTTTCAAGGGACCATGACGTTTTTGCATTATTATTATTATTTACTAAATATTTTAAATTGCTATTTGCTCAAATTATTGAAAAAACAAACATAAACTCATTTTGCACTCGATCTAAATGTAAAACACACACATTCCAACCAATCATTCCACCATTCAAAACCATTCTTGGCATTCTATTCTGTCACTGACTGAGTGAATAAGTGAATGAATGGAATGAGTGAGTCGCGTTATCAGAAATGTTACGCGCTGACAGATTTTACGCGTTGAGTGAGCGGCATTCCACGCAAAGAAACAATGACTGAGTGTTACGCGCTGTCAGAAGTAGCATTAGAAGTTTTACTTCAAAAATATCTGTATGCGTAGACTAGTAATATACCACTTTGTGCATTGGCCAGCTGTAAAATTAGCCTTTAGATTTAATTTAAAACTTCACATTTTCTATTCCAGCTTCCATTTAGCAAACTGACCACTCAGCGCCGGGCAAATTAATGTTTCATGTAAAAACCGGCCCCAGTGAGATTTTAAATATTGTATCAGAGAAACCTTTTACATTTTCATGCACTCTTTAGACGAGGTAAGTAAGTGCCTTCGAGTGAGTCTAGTGCTTGGTCAAGTAGCTTGCAAGCCGTGCAGTTGTGGTTAGCAGTAGAATGTTAGCCGTATTATTTTTAGCTTTGGTAAAAGCATGGTGGTTTTTCAGTAAAAGCTTTTTTTTATTCCACATGGTGGGAAACAAGCATACGGTTTAAAAATATTTTAAGCGGGTTACTCACGTGTTAAGTCGATATAGCGTTCGACATGTTTCGATCCATTTTCGAGGATCTTTCTCAAGAGTAGCGACCCCGCCTTTACATGTCGAGAGCGCGACGCATACTGCGGGCGCTTGCTCTGTGTGCGCGGCTGCTGAGGGTTAAATATTATGTTTGAGTCTCACGAGAGTTTTATAGGTAGTTAAAAAAGCATACGGTTGATGATAAATATTATAGGACATTTTATTTTCTTACCCCCACCCCTGAGTATGAAACTGGATCCGCCCTTGCCATGGTGTATTTAGATTCTAGCAATACCCGTCACGTAGTCGGTAGTGACTCTGCCTACTAAACCGATGGTCCTGGGTTCGAATCTCGGTAACGGCTTTTATTTGTGTGATGAACACGGTAACACATAAGTATGTTTATCGTCACCTGGCACCCATAGTAACAAGCTTTGCTTAGTTTGGGGCTAGGTTGATCGGTGTGAGATGTCCCCACAATATTTATTTATAATTTGCCTTTATTAATCTGAACGTCTGAACGCAGCTCCGTACTGCGGAGGGCGATCATTCTCACTTAGCCAAAGATTTCTGACCCCCTTCGGGCGCCTCCACGAGCAACATTCTTCACATTGTTAACCAGTTGTTACGCTCACATTATGCAGGATTATTCAGTGTATAACAATTTACTATACGCTGCACTCGGGCAACTTTGACTGGGGGCAAATTTTAACTAATTGATATAATTTTCCATGTTTTAAACTATTTACTAAAGTGACGTATATGTCTACTAAATACGCGTGGCTTACCTACGTACGTGATCAATGGACACTCATCATCGTCATCTATAAGTATAAAGAATATTTATTTTAGTCATAGTCATGCACCTGCAGGTGCACTGCAGGCTGTCGATGATGTCAGACCGCCGATGTCGAATAAAAACGCGTAAACATTTGACTGTATACTGTAAATACATCCATTTACAGAAACACATGGAAAACGAATAGAATACATACAATACAAACAACTAGGTATTTAAAAAGGGTTCCCTCTATTTGGCATAAATTTAATTGTCCGAAACTATTTTCGCATAACAGACTTCGCATAATCGATTTTCGCCGAATGTTAATTTGGTAGAAAACTTATTTGTCATAATCGAAAATAATACGAATATTACTTTGTCCGGAAATAAGTTCGCATAATTCTGTTTACGCCGATTGTTTTTATGAATAAAATTAATTCGCATAATTGTATTTGGTATATTTCTTAAAATCAGAATATCCACCCATACTAAATGCTGTTAAGAGAGTCGGTAAAGGCCGGTTCACACGTATTAAGTTGTCAAGTAATTAACTAAATTTTAACTTAATTTTAAGCGACTTAATTTTAAGTAAGCGTTTACACGTCGTAAACAGCTAAGCTCTTTAGTCATCCTGAAATGGACGACCAACAGCGCGTTCAAGTCATTCATTCAGTAATTACATTCGTATTCAGCGAGGTTTTAGACGAACTGAAGGATGAAATAGACAGGGAAACGAGAGCACCCACAAGACTGGGTGAGAAACTGGATAAGCAGAAGGAATGAATATGGCGCTAGTGCAACTTTGTTTAACATAATTATTCTTCAATAAACTTCACTGTAGTGTCTTCCGACCACTTCGACATTTTTCAAAAAAGATAACTCACGAACATACGATCGCAACCGCTCCGCCAAACTTATACAATTAACTAATATTTAACTAAATCATGCCTGTCCAAACGTATCAAGTGGTAGTTCACGCCCACCTACTTAACCGAAAAATAGACAAAATTCTAATTTACTTGCTTAAGTGCACGCTAAATATTAACTTGAAACTTATTACTAAATTGATTGTTTACACGCTTTAAGTCGCTTAAAATTAAGTTAAAATTTAGTTAATTACTTGACAACTTAATACGTGTGAACCGGCCTTGTAAGTAAGTTTATTTGCAAAGAATAAGTAGGTATAGGCATACATTAGCGTCTTAGGTGGTAGGTGACATTTGGATGCTTATTCTGCTATTTGTACTATACAGGTTTGGTTAGGTTAGAACTGCGACCTCAACAAATAAAACATTTTGTCAAGAATTTCGGTTTGGTTAGGTTAGAACTGCAACATTAATATAGTAGTATTACCTATGATAAAAATTCCGCGTAGTAAATTTCCACTAAACCATGTTATGCAGAAATAATTTATACATAAAAACCATTCGGCTAATAACCTTTATGCATGAAATATATTCGGACAAACAAAAATATGCCTAGAAAAATTATGCGTAACTATACTATGCCATAACAGATTATGCCAAAGGTGAATTATGCCAATATGGATTATGCCAAAAAGAATTCTCGATTGTAAAATTATGCCAAAACAAGGGGAACCATTTAAAAAAATGTGCAAAGTAAACATTGTTCGGTCATTAATAGTTCTAGACTATGGAAAATCTACACGTATAAACAAAAGACGAGCGCTGGCAGCAGCATCCGTACCGGCCAAGTTGCCAGCACGTGGGCAGCACGAAGGTTCGTACCTACTACGTTTCAAGGTAAATATGCGAGTTCAGTATTCTTATCTTTACTGTTCGACTCACTCATATTCAGCATAATAAATATCCACTTCGTAAATTATTCTTTATGAATAAACTAGCTATGATACCCGGCTTCGCTCGGGAGTTGATATGAGATTACGTGGTAGTTTAAATAAAAAAATAAACTATGACGTAAACAGTAAAAAAATTTATTGAAAACATTTTCTCATCATTTACACTACTTGTTTATAAACAACATTTTTTATTTTATTATCCGGGGTATATATATATAAATTTTTCGAATTTCCTACTCTTGAGCAAGCTACATATAGCTGACCGTGTGAAAAGCAGGATTCTTTGAGGTTGATGCCACAATATTTTAAAGTTTGCCCTTGCGCTTTGTTAATCGTGAAACTGAAGGATAATTTAATTGGAAACTGCAATCTTTTAAATTGAAATGGCAATTCAGAAGAGATCAGTGGTATTCTAGGTATAAATACTGTGTGTCCTTTGCACTTTCCAGAAATAAGTTCAGCTTCAATGATATTATTCGATAACTGTTTTACGATCATCCTCGTTCCATTACATAGTTTTGGGGAGTTTAGATTTCTGAGTAGTATGATTGGAGATCCAACTTTCAGACGAAGGCAGTGTAATGGCATTCCTGGTACTTGTAAAGAGTTTAGAAATTCAGTAGGGAAGCTTCGCGCTCTTCTTCCGTTTCATTTCTTCGATATTCTTTTTGTTTCCGCCGTTTCGCTGCAGAACTGGCAAGATCTCCTCCTCTTTTACGTCTAGGCATTGTATTCTGTAAAATAAAATTAAACATACATTTTATAGACAAATATATTGTTACGTAAACGTGGGGTACGTTGAGACAAAGCAAAAATTTTATTTAAGGAAATTACAATTAAAAGAAAAGAAATCTATTAGAATTAATTACACTATTAAAATACTCACATTTGATATTTCACAGTAAAGGCTCACAGACAACTTTTTTCTTCTTCGCTTCAAAATGGAAAATTATTATACACACTATTAAAAATACTCACACGTGATACTTCAAAATAAAGGCTCACAGATAACTTCTTTCCTTCTCGTTTCGAAATCGCTTGTTTCATTGTTCAAATCGAACTGACTCTGGCGGGCGACACCGGGCTCTTATATATTCAGAGAGCTAGGCTCTAGAATATTCGAGAAAGTTTTAGAATATTTTCCTTCTCATATCTTCTAGAATGTTCTCGATATTATCGTCTGCCGTGACAATAGGTTCTGCTGCTGTAGAATACTTTCAATGAAGTTCAACTACTCGACAACAGATGGCGCCACTATACTTAGGGTTGAAGAAGCCCTTATATCTTTAAAAACACGCCCTTTAGGTTAAAACGGGAACTTTCTTGTTCGAGGGGGGATAAAGGGCTATCACACTATTTAAGTCCCTTTAATAAGTTCAAATACTCGATAACAGAACAAATGTAATTTAAGACTATTGAAATTGGAATTTTAAATTTCGCGCCTTTCGAAATGTAACCCAAATAATCGTTGTTCTGAATGAAGTTCAACTACTCGACAACAGATGGCGCCACTATACTTAGGGTTGAAGAAGCCCTTATATCTTTAAAAACACGCCCTTTAGGTTAAAACGGGAACTTTCTTGTTCGAGGGGGGATAAAGGGCTATCACACTATTTAAGTCCCTTTATCGTGCCGGGACTCCTTTTTAAGTTTTATCGGCACGCACACTTTTATCGACTTAGTTTTATTATATATAATGATATACAGCCTGGATATAATTGTTGAGTTTCAACCACTCGTAAAACTTCCAAACTGAATGAAAAATGAAAACATTCACTTTGGAGTTGTACGAGTTGAAACTTTTCAATGATACTGACATTTTCCATACACGTGTAAGCCGTCGAGGTTGAAATTAAAGTATAAAGGCTTAAAAAAAGTTACAACCAATCTATGCTGCAGCGAAGGCTTAAAAAAATAAAACCTTAATAATTGAACCAGGTAGAAACGAAATTCGGGTCGCACGGTATGTCCAATTAGGTTTTTTGGCGAAAGAGTAACATAATTAGGTTGTCAGGGAAAAGGTAAGCATACCAAATACAGGCCAAATATGGCTGCCATTGACGGTCGTAGCATTAAAACTTCGCAGGTATGTACTGGCCTAAGCAGTGTGGGGCAAGTTGTAAGTTTTTGCGTTTCATTTTACTTCAGAATGGCATATAATTAACCGGGCAATTAAAATATTAAACGGGAAGTTATGTCGGGCATACAATAATATAATTTGTCTGTGTTTTAATATTGTGGCGCCAAAAAAAATTATATGAGCCTCAAATATTAAGCATCATTATTATTGAAAAAAACGGCAGCAAATTTCAAGCGACAAAATTATTGCCGAGGAACATTAAACAATACTTTAGCGACTAAAATAATAATTGGCACCTAGTATTGTAATGCGTAAGATTTTTAATATTTGTAGTCATAATAGATGTTAGCACCTAAATAATTATACTTAGCTCATCGTTTAAAGTAGTATTTAAATTGCGGAGGCAACTAAAAAAAATATTGGCAAGTAGGTTTTTTTAAAACACCTAAAATCGTTTCTTTATGAAAACGATGGTCTCATCGGAAGATCAGCGCTGGAAGTCACCAGCACTTCATTCCTTTCTGTCTTGTTGTTATTATGTGTATTTTGTCTTCCCTGTGTTCACGAATAAATGTTTATTCTATTCAAACATCGTATTTGCGACCCGTAAACCACGGGTAGTATTTAAACATCTCACATCTATTTTCGAGCTAGTTGCAAGCGAGGGAACGCATATCAAATCATTTTATAATAAGTACACAGCAAAAAGGAGTGTATAAGCTTCTAATGGGTCGGTAACGCGCATGTGACACCCCTTGAGTTGCAGGCGTCCATAGGTTACGGTGACCGCTTTCCATCAGGCCGATCGTATGCATGTGATGTCAAGACTGCGTAAGGCCAGCCTTAGATTCGATAGAGTAAACGTCATGAAAAGTTAAATTAATTGTATAGACGAAGTTGCCAGCACCCCCAAACACCTAATTTCTTACCCATAAGTATAATATTTTGTCGACCGTTATATTTTATAAGAATCCTTTTTTTTGTTAAAATGACAGCTCAGGTGATGAGTGCCGATGTATAAATTTTAAATGTACTTTTTATGTTAATTTGCTATATAAATATTTTAAAAGAACTGTATATTTTATATTAATAGACAGCCGTTTTCCTATTAAACTGTATCTCTTAAATTGTTTCCAATATAATAATTTAGTTGCCAAATAAATAGTTGGTACTCGCGTCTGAATAAACCGTAGCCGTAATGACATTAAAATGCTACCTCATATTGAAATATTTTGAGGCCCCATTTTTGTCGCCAAACTATTATTTTTGATACCCATTTCTATGGATATTTAGTTGCCCGGTTAAATACGTGCCCTTCAGAATATTAACAGTGTTGACTCAGGTCCGAATGTTAAAAGTTTGTAGGCACGTAGAGTGGCGATCAAATCATAAGTTTTGGCGGATAGTCTGACTTTATTAAAGACATACTTAGGTATGTAGCCAAATGCACAAACACTTACAATTAGTATCGTATCGTAGCTAGCTATCTCTATCGCCCGACAGAGACTGCGTTTCGATCGGCATCTTGGCGTTAAGACGATACGATACAGGTCAATTCTCCATACAAACGCTCTCGACTATTTCCTCCCTGGTTTTTGAAGGTTTTTGAAGGAATGATTTTTTCAACACAGATTATTATTATTTTTATCTGTGTCGGACCGTTTTGATTATTTTGCTATTTTTATTTTAAAAGACGCTAGAGCCAATCAAAAATTTCTAAAAACTTTTTTTTTCTCGCGTGCGCTTCGTTTGTTCTCTACAGGTGCCGTAGCCGAATGGCATTTCTGCGACGCGATACGAGCGATAGAGATAGATATCTACGAGCGTTTCGTTTCGTAAGCGTTTCGTGAGCGTTTGTGCCATTCAGCTACGTACCCTGTTCTTGTACTATTATATATTCTGTGCCTATATGTATACTACTGAATCAACGGTAGCTAGCCGTTGATTCAGTTGTGATTCAGTTCATAACATTAACATTTTGCAGGCAGGTATGTAGTTTACTGACTTACCTATTCGCTTATAACTTGCACACCCGAAAGCGGCGTCTGGCCCGAAAGATATGGCTTTTAATAAAAATTTGTGTTACGATTATTGTTCGCCGTATGAAAATAATTATAGTCGATATTTATTAAAATTTTATACACAGACCCGCAGATTGAGGTCCAGCAAGCAGACGTTAAGATTATTAGGGTCAGGTTTAACTGTGTGAGTAATGATGTTAATTTTCTTTGTCATCTACCCTTTTGTTTTAATAAGAGGGTAGATTGGAAGGAATTTTAAGGGTTTGCGTTTAAGTTGGATGTGCGCTCTTCATTGAGTACTTAGCTGGCCCGGTTCTCTATAAAAAAAGTAATGTTCTCATTTAAAATATCGTTTTAAATATTTGTTGTATGTGCAAATTCTTATTACTAAGATTGAGCTTATATTCATTTATGTAGTTTCATACACTGTGCTATCTAAATTAGTTTTTGCTTATAAATTTTGTTTGGTTTTTAATCTGGAGCAACCTTTACTTTACCTTAACTCGGTTATTCTCAAGACGTAAGGGCGAATTCTAATTATCGCGACTCATTTGTTTTCAGTGGAATTTCAGTTCTAATACTAATTTATCCGAATTCAAATTCCACTAAAAATAGAAACGTCGTGGCAATTAGAATATGGACTAAAATCGCCGTCAACAGAAATTGTCAACAATGTAAACAAACCATTCTGTAAAATATCAATATTCTACCACAATTTTATTATTTCAAAGGTTGAGGATAATAATGTGATATGAATTGATTAAATAACAATTAGCCAGTATCTGATGAGTTGGAATGGAAATTAAAGACATTTTGACTACAAGGTTTAATTTACATTGTTCACAAATTTTATTGACGGCGATATTAGACGATTGAGAATTACCAAACTAATTTTTAACCCCCGACGCAAAAACGACGGGGTGTGTGTCTGTCTGTCTGTCTGTCTGTCAGTCTGTTTGTCTGTTTGCCTGTCTGTCTCTGTGTGTGTGTCTGTCTGTGGCATCGTAGCTCCCGAACGGATGAACCGATTTGGATTTAGTTTTTTTTTGTCTGAAAGCTTAGTAAGTCGGGAGTGTTCTTAGCCATGTCTCATGAAAATCGGTCTACTATGTCGCGGTCGGGGTTTTTTTTTCAAAATTTTAATTATTGCCTTATGTCATTTTATGTGCATTTTTATATTTTTGCGAATTGTTAAATTTCTGCCCCGTAATTGGCTCTGTCGCGCCAAACGCAAGCGCGATTAGATATCTACTAGCGCTTCGTTTCGTGAATCTGGGCAGAGAATGAGCGAGTAAAAATTACACAAAAATTCGGAGCAGTAGCCAGGGCTAACAAATGTCCGGGAATCCACTAATTAAATTCATAACTTAACAGTTTTATATTTCTTGCGCAACTACTGGGCTAAGTTACTCAACCTCGTATGCAGTTAAAGTATAAAGTTCTAAAAGACACCTTTCTCTAATAACTACGAAGTCTATATTTGAAGAAATGTTCCAATTTTTAAACTACTTTTGGAAAAGTATCGCAAAACAAGCAGTTGCTGAGATCATGAAACTATGTACCGAGAAAGTGAGCAATTCTTGCAAATGTCAAGGTATTTATGTCTTTGCCGTAAGGTGCGATTTCGCTTGGCCAAGTGAAAGTTTCCGTGGACATGTAAATGGTGTTTTAAGAAACTGCGGTTTAAATTCCATTAAAATGTTAAGTCAAGTTAGTTCTCGGTATGAATATCTGGAGAAAATATTTGCAATAATTAATAGGCGGTTCTATTTCTTGTCAAGATATTTAAACGTACGAATTGTATGTGTCGTTTGTTTTTTAATTTCAAAATACTTATACTGGAATTGGTACGCGCACGCGGTGAAACATCCAAATGTTGTGCAAAAGCGCATGGCGAATTTATCAATGAATTCATTCATAATATGGCTGCATTTTTTAAATACTATGTCGGTGGCAAACAAGCATACGGTCCACCTGATGGAAAGCGGTCACCGTAACCTATGGACGCCTTCAACTCAAAGAGTGTATCATGCGCGTTGCCAACCCATTAGAAACTTGTACATTCCCTTTTGCTGTGTTAAGTACACAACAAAAAGGAGTGCACAAGTTCGAAGGAGGGTTCAGGTTGCCGAGGACTCAAAGGACAATAGACGAAACAAATTAGTTCCGTAGGTCCTTCCGTCACCAGCACACCGCACCCTCGTTGAGCTCTGGCAGCCTTAGCACCGGCAGAACACAACACTACCATTTTTTTAAACTTAGAACATTTGAACTTATCCCATGTAGGTATCTATAACGAAAAGAAACAATAAAGCAATAAAGCTTATACATACATACATACAAAAGATAAAGCTACACACTGCATTGTCTAAAATTCTAAAAATCTCTCAGTTGATACTTCGAGTGTAAACTGTAAACAAATAGAAGCAGACGCTAACCGCCACTGGACAAAATAAGTCAAAATAAGTCAATATAAACCAAAATAAGACCAATATCACGCAAACACTATTTGAGGAGACAACGGTCGAGAAATATGGCGACGTTAACAATATTTTTGAATTTAACGTCACGTCGAAAAGCCGAATGGAAACCAGATAAGCTGGAGCTCTTTTTGCGTCATGGTTCCGTAGTATATCTTATTTCTGGGCATTTTTTAAAATTGGGCCCCAATAATTAGTGACAGTTTGGGACTTAACAAAAAATTTTTGTACTCGATGTCAGTTTAAATTGATAGACGACAATAATTTAACAAAAAAGCATGAAACTTCAATAAAAGTTTACTATTAAGCTATCAATATTACACTTTAAACAACATTAATGAGTAAAAGAAAAATAAATTATTTACGACACGAAATCGCTAAGATGGCGTCCCAACCGGAAGAGTAGTGACAGTTGTTAACAAAAAACTCGATGTCAGTTTTGTGACGACAATAATTAAGCATGAAATTTCAATAAAAAAATTGCTTTTGTGTTAATTACATAAACTATAAACATTTAAACAATAATCTACACTTAGAACATGAAAAAAGTTGGTTTTTAGATAAATTAAGTAAAAATAAATAAATATTATAGGACATTCTTACACAGATTGACTGAGTCCCACGGTAAGCTCAAGAAGGTTTTAAGGAAGGAGGAAGGTTTTTATTCTTAATTGTCGTCACAAAACTGACGTCGAGTTAATTTTGGTTAACAGCTGTCACTAATTTTGGGACCCAATTTCTGAAAATGCCCTTCTTGCTTTAAATTGTACTATTGAAGAACTGTGTAGTGTTTAGCTGAAGCGATTGAACCACTATTGGACCGGCATTGTAGATAATAGTCGCAGGTTCGAGTCCTAACGGAGGAGTAAACCTTGAGGTTAAACATCTGTAAGTACCATTGAAGAGCATTTTCAGAATTTGGGACACCCCAATTAGCGTAAGTTGTTAACAAAAACTAACTCACTGTCAGTTTTGTGACGATAATTAAGCATGAAATTTCTATAAAAATGTTGTTTTTGTGTTAAACTTACATAAACTTCAAGCGATACTCTACGATTTTATGCTTAATTGTCGTCACAAAACTTACATAAAGTTAATTTTTATTAACAACTTACGCTAATTGGGGCCCCCAATTCTGAAAATGCCCTGAAATGAGAAAATTCAGTTCTGTTAGAAAATCCAACAGTCGCTACACAGCGTTCCATGGTGATCTAAATGCTACCGGAATCACTATTAATTTACATAATACCTAGTTAAAAAAAACGAATCTGGTTAAAGTATCTACAAAAACATAAAATCGTAAGTACCTACAGAAATGTGGAATGGTGACTTGAGTCACGTTAGACTGAGCCAGGTATGGGGTTTTGTATAAATGGCATCACCTTGATTGGTCATCTATCATAAAAATATATCTAAATATGATTTACATACACCAAAGACATATGTAACTCCGTATAGACAGCTAATACAGTCTAAGAAAAAAACGTACCTCAGAACCATATAGAAAAAGGTACGGTGGCCTAGATGGAGTTATACCTTTGGGAGACGCTCGGCTAGATAGCGCTAATATTAATATTTGACATTTTAACACATATCAAGCTAAGAATATGGGCCAAATTATCAAAACTGAGGTTTAAAAGTTTCAAGCTTGTGTCGGGATATGGCAGTCTATGCACTGTGATTACATATTTTACTTTGACAGTAACTCCTTACGTGATCCTCTTTGCCTATACTGTGTTCTTTGGGAATCCTGATAAAAACATCTAGAATGTATCAAAATAAAACTTTTAATAATTCAGTTGTTTACCTATCCCAAGGATCTCTAAAACCCTGAAAGCCTCCCTCTCCCTGCGCCGCGCAAACACTTGAACAGGAAAATTGCTGCGACGTCGAGGGACTAGCATAAATTCATAACTTTACATCATCATTTAAAAGAAAAAAAATCGCCCGAAGCATGGCTGACGGCATATCACCGGTTACTTCCTTGGTCTTAAAAAAAAAGACTTAACTGTTCTAGCTTGTTTATGGCGTTTACAACTTTTTAATGACGCTTTGGATTCACAAACAACACTCGTTCTTGTTCGACTAATCTTAAGATCTAAAATCCGTTAGAAGCGTAACAAACGGAGACAAATAAGTTTTTAAAATTCATATCAAAAAGGTCGCGTTTTAGTATAATTTCTTGGTAATTTTGGTTTCAATGGACGGCGCTTGTACAAGAAGTTTGTGAAAGTTTGGAATGAAATGTCAATACAGTTACTTTGGGTGCTTATAATTTACTTTTGAGTGTTTGTTTAGACTGTATTAATGCACTGTATTTGCTTTGAAAACTTGGTGAATATTCCAAGTGAGCGTTTGAAAACACACTTTTATAAAGAGACATACTCTGCCTTATTATTCTCATGTTGGTGCTTGACTGACCAGGGTTACCAGGGTTACCAGCTTCACCAGGGCATCAATCGGTTACGCTTCATAGACATGTCGTAGCTAGCTCTTCCGATAGGGATTTCTTCGTTACTGTCACATTTTTGACGTAAGACATTTGACATTTTTTTTGTGCTGTAAGGTGACCCAATTTTGTAAAAAATAATACTGCCACTTTTATTAATATCAAGGACGATATATGTATTACTAAGACAGACAAAGCCCATACATAAAAGCGCATCTTTGAAATGTCTAGGCCTTTTAGGCTTAACACTAGATGGCGCTGTTTCGCAGCCTGGAACTCCTGGAAGTGGCCAAAATCATATTTTCCCTGATTATTTTTGCGTGTTTTTATTTTTTATACGAACAAATGATATGCTTCTTTATTTTAATATCATGATATCACATGAATACACATTTTGATAAAAAAAATGTACGCATCGTAGTGTAGTTTATGATAGTATTTAATAGGTGGCGCTAAAAAATTGAGGGACGATTCTTAGTATGAAGATTGTAAATCCTATAAAATGATCCTTGTTAATGTATGTTGATTGTAAACTTTAAAATTCTTTGTCATGCTGTAGGTACATTTGAACTCCAAAAGCCCTTAGTTTACAAATCTACATTTTGTAATGTAAAAAAAACAATTCAGACACCAACCGACCTTTAAACTTAATAGGCATAGAATTGAAAGGGCTCTTTGGAAATTGGATTTTTCTTGGAAATATTTCTGGTGTTCAAAAATTGGCTATTAAGTGAACTGTCTGCGCGCCGCGGAATACACAACGAAGCCGAGTTTAATTACTCGGTTAAGGTGCTGTGCCGATCACGAGGAAGAAATAGAGGATAAATAAATAAAAAATATAGAACATTCTTACACAGATTGACCGAGTCCCACGGTAAGCTCAAGAAGGCTTGTGTTGTGGGTACTCAGACAACGATATACATAATATACATAATAAGCCCGGGACCGCGGCTTAGCAGACAGGGTCACTACCCGCTAGGCCAGACTGGTGGATATTAAGCAACACTTTATCTAGGGGGCGCCTCTAGGACATTATTGAGGGCTAACGGCGAACCACTCATACCAAGTTCCACTTGCTGTCGCTCTGACGGCTTAGCACATGATTCCATTGCTTGAAATCGCGCTAGTATGTAAGTAAATATGCGCGCGAGAGATCGTAAGCCTAGCTAGACCGCCTGTTCTAAGAAGTAATTCATTCTTATTCCGAATAGCGTGATTTTAGATGTGACAAAAGATTAAAAATAGCTACATAAAATCATCATCATCTTTGCGTTATCCCGGCATTTGCCACGGCTCATGGGAGCCTGAGGTCCGCTTTGACAACTAATCCCAAGATTTGGTGTAGGCACTAGTTTTTACGAAAGCGACTGCCATCTGACCTATACAGCTACATAAAATCATGTATTCAAATAAATTGTGTATCTACGGGACAACAATTTTCACAAGAATCTGTTGCGAAAAACAACTTGTACAGAAACCAACTAACATTTCGCAGGAGACGAAAATGGAGACAGTTCGGTGAGAAACGTGTGTTGCACTTGCCGCGTCGTGTAATACTTAGACCATTTCCCAGAAACCACTAACTGAGACAAATAGTCAGAAGTCACCAGAATGTGGTGATGTTAGAGAGTATAAAAGAGTGAGAAAATAATAAAATATTTTAATAGTCAGAAACATCTGTGAACAATAGTATATTATATAACGGTAACGTTATGAAGGCTATAAAAGTTGAGTACCGCGGTTAGGCAACGAAGGCTTGCCGAGTGGCCTAAGTGTACGAAAAGTAATTTAGAAGTGTAACGATAACTTTAGATGTCAGTGTCGCTATTAGTATAGGTATCTTAGACACTTATGGAAGAAACAATCTCATTTGCAGTTCGAATGATGATCCAGATCCGTAAATTAAGTCTCACTAAAGGCAGTAGATTTTCCACTTTTCAATTTATTTAATGATTAGCTGAAAAAAAAAACTAAGCTCTCGTTTTCAGTAAATTTACAGCGTTTGATCGACACGATATTTCAGTGTAATATAATGAAATACAAATAGTAAAAGTTAAATACAAGCGTGTAATAAAACGAATAAAGCGCGCTCGGAAGCACACCTTAAGTATCGTTGTTCCTCCCCGCGATCCTAAATAAGCACAGTAAGCCCCGCTCGTCAGGCTCAGGCTAGTAATAAACTACACAAATTAAACATTACCATTCTATACTGCACAAAATACTACAGAATGGGGCAAATACATAACAAGATTTTTGATCCGATGATCCGGTTTGTTTAGTGGACTAATCGAGTAATCGCCTCGGTTTGAAGTACTGGCAAGTTAAAGTAATACAATCAAATTCAGAAATCATAATCTAAGGGTGCCTTTCCACCATGTGCTACGCTACGTTGCTATGGATGCATATAGAATAGAATAGAATATTTTATTTTTTATTTAACATCAGTTTGTCAATAATGATATCCACTATAATCAACTTAGTCGAACCCGTTCCCGCTAGCGCCATGCGTTGGGGAACAATGAACATACATACATACATACATATTATCACGCCTGTATCCCATAAAGGGGTAGGAAGAGCACATGAACTACTAAGTTTCTGTGCCACTCTTGGCAAAAATGGGTTGAAAGAAATCCAAATTTTGACATTGCAGTGACAGGTTGCCAGCCTCTCGCCTACGCCACAATATAATATAACCCATATCCCACATACATACATACATACATATAATCACGCCTGTATCTCATAAAAGGGTAGGCAGAGCACATGAACTACTGTTTCAGTGGCAAAAAGGGGTTGAAAGAAATCCAAATTGTGACATTGCAGTGACAGGTTGCCAGCCTCTCGCCTACGCCACAATTTAACCCATATCCCACAGTTGACTTCTACGACACCCACGGGAAGAAAGGGGGTGGTGAAATTCTTAATTCGTCACCACAAGGCATCAACATCACGGCATCACAATAAACATGCACACACACACACAACACGTAGCACATCTCTGGTGGAAGAGCACCCTTATTCTTATGTTCGCTTTCTCCTAGAAAGTCCCTTGAAGATAAATAGTACATTACGACACAAGCGCGGAAGAGAAGAAATTGGGGGACAAATATAATAAATATTGGGGACACCTTACACAGATCAACCTAGCCCCAAACTAAGCAAAGCTTGTAGGTACTATGGCTGCTAGGCGACGATATACATACTTATACATACTTATAGGTATACATAGAAAACATCCATGACTTAGGAACAAATATCTGTGTTTATCACACAAATAATTGCCCTTACCGGGAATCGAACCCGGGATCGCGGCTTAGCAGGCAGGGGATCACTACCAACTACGCCAGACCGGTTGTCTATAAAAGATTTACAAATTACCTCTTCGCAGGAGAACCATAGGACTCTTTACAGTACCTAGTGTCACCTGCGGTATTTCCGAACCCATACGATCTTCAAACCTTCAAGAAAAGAGCGTACACTCATTTTAAAGGCCGGCAACGCACCTACAACCCTTCAGGTGTTTCGGGAGTCAATGGGCGGCCGTATTCGCTTACCAGGCGACCTGTCTGCTTATTTTCCGAAAAATGGGGAAAATGTGCTTCTATGACGATTGACAATTTAAAACCCAAAATAGACCTTCGTAAAAAGTCATAATTTCGCCGTTATGAGGAAAAAACCTGAAAAATAAAATAATCCTCTCACCTGCAATTATGTATTCACATCGTTAAAAACCACAGCAGACGCGACAAACAAACATGGTTCTTCCGACAAGGCAATAAGGGTAACTTTAATGTTCTTGTGTACCGAAATCGCACCTTGGGGAGTGCAAGGACTTATTCACATTGCAGATGGTTTGCGACTAACCAGAGCTTTTACGTCACGGAAAATGACATTCATTGTATGGAGAAGGTAAACAGCGACCTCAAACGAATCTAAAGAGGGTATTTTATTCTAATGATGGAATTACGGTATGTTTTTCTCTCGTGATATATTTTTCGACCTTGTTTTCACGGGACATAAAATTCACCAAAAGGTACATTTTTTCTGCAATTGACCCTCTTACCTTAACATCAACATCAACAACTCTTTACAGTTTAAATTATACTAGAAACATAATCTCAAGTGATGCTACGCTTTGTGAATAAGACACCAGCTTTTTGTTAGGAGCCAGCCTCATTAAAATCCCAATTTATTCATTTATTCATTAGAATTAATTTGGTCGGAACGTGTCGGTGCTCTTTGACTAACTGGGGAAAAGGCAGTAATTTTGGCGGAGAACGATGTTGTTAAAAAGACTGTTATGTCTTGTATTGATGGTTGTTAATTATATATTTTGAAATATAAATAGAATGTTAAAGGTAAAAGAATATAAAAATCTTCAATCATTCCCTTTTGTTCAACAGGAACAATGTGAGAACATACTATAAGTGAATTTTTACATTTTTCTTTACTTAATCGAGAACATTGTTGTATCTTTGGATATCCAAAAATAGGTACTTAGTTGGTTCAGAATATATATAATTTCTTCATGTATTTTATTTTAAAAACACTAACCGAAATAAAAAGCTCAGTATGAAACCAAAAATAAGAATTAAGTAGGTATTACAGATTTCCGCTAGTACCAGTGACTCTTTAACAAATTTCTTCAAATCACTTTTGATTTGTCAAGTCAGCGAGTCGTCCGTTTTTCTTTACAAAAGTCTACTTATAAAATCGTTAAATGTTTATTTATTCAAATCAAATATTCAAACAGTGTACAAGCAATTAATTCTAAAATTCATAGTTAGTGACAAAGATGATCGATATAGGTTTTACAATCTTCATAATAAGAATCGTAGGTAAGTACCTCAATTTTTTAGCGCCACCTATGTATTTAATAGTTATTTGTTATACAAGGGGGCAAAGTTGTATTTTAACACACGAGAAGTAAAATACATTTGCACCCGAGTGTAACACAAAACTTTTCCCCTCACTATAGCGAGGAAACTACAACGCAAAAAATGCGTTTTCCCCTCACTAGCTCAGAAACACGTGTTTTGTCCTTTAATACCAGCGGGTAAAAACGCATTTTATCCACTAGTGGGTAAAGTAATTTGACCTTGAATAAAGTCAAATTAACTGCTTTAAAATTGATAAAAGTAGGTGAATCTAATAATAAAGATGATTTACCACCTGTAGAACTACTGGAAGCAGTGATAAACGCATTTTTTGCGTTGTAGTTTCCTCGCTGTAGTGAGGGGAAAAGTTTTGTGTTACACTCGGGTGCAAATGTATTTTACTTCTCGTGTGTTAAAAAACTCGCAAGTTCAGGATTCTATTCTCGAACCACTCGCTTCGCTCGTGGTTCAACTATAGAATCCTTTCACTTGCTCGTTTTTCAATTTCACACTTGGCGTTAAAATACAACTTTGCCCCCTTGTATAACAAATAACTATTATCACTGCTTCCAGTATTTCCACAGGTGGTAAATCATCTTTATTACTAGATTCACCTACTTTTATCAATTTTAAAGCAGTTGATTTGACTTTATTCAAGGTCAAATTACTTTACCCACTAGTGGATAAAATGCGTTTTTACCCGCTGGTATTAAAGGACAAAACACGTGTTTCCGAGCTAGTGAGGGGAAAATACTATTATAACTACACTGATGATGCCTACAGTTTTTTTTTAAATGTGTATTGACGTCATATCATGATATTAAAATAAAGAAGCATTTCATTTGTTCTTGATAAGCAACGCAAGCTTCGTCAAGTGTGCAAAAATAGACTACAACAATCTTTATTTACTTTGGTCACTAAATAAATCTAGGCTAAGGTTTATTTATACTATACCTACACGTGTTTAATAGTATAATGAACTATTAAAACCTCAAATTTTCGTAGATATAGTTATTTGCCTAAATTATTAAGTTTCAAAGCAACGCCTCCGAGCGAGCCACAACTTTTCCCGTCACACCAACTTTGAAACTAGGAACTTAAATAACTTATACCTAACGCTGAATTCTAAATAGTCTAACACAAAACTGTAGTTTATAATTATAATTTAGTTTAAAACTACTTAGTCTTTAAATGCGATATCGTGCGTGTAGAAGATTTTATAATCTCTAAAAGTTACGGAAAACTATGATTACATTTTCATAGCTTAAGAGATGTAAGGGTATGTATCTAGCTAAAGTCACAACCCCCGTATTAAGTAGCACAATCGATAGAGAGCCAGCTACGATTAATTGTTGTAAGCAATTGTGACTATAATTATGTAGTCTATTCCGAACTCGCTGTCGGAAAGAGGAAACAGGGAGGTCAGTCAGTACCTACGCCACAAGAACGTCCTCAAGCGTCACCTAGCCACTTGCGGTATTCCGAGTGACTCCTGGGAGGAGATGGCGTTGCGTAGAACTGAATGGCGCGCAACTGTGCATAAAAAGTTGAACAATACGAGCGGCAACGTTTAGAAGACCTGGATGCTAAACGCCATCTCCGTAAGACGCGACCGAAGCCCTCGTATAGCTATACCTAAGTACAACCTGTGATCGTACTTTCAAAACCAAGTTTGGCTTCGCAAGCCACATCAGAGCGTTCCATGCTTCGGAACAATAACCGTTGGAGGAGTCGCCGTCACCGGACACGGCGAGGTGGACTGGATGTACAGTCAGCTGCAGAGAAAAGTAGACCCCCCTGCATACAAATTAGTATGTCTGTATGACTGTACAGTGTACACATCTTTAAAGATTGTCTCTTTAAGTTAAGCTTCCCACTGTACTGCACTAGTTAACATTTGTTTTACAAGGGGGCAAAATTGTTGTTTAACCGCAGGTGCCAATATTGATTCCCGAAAAAGCGGAAGATTCCAATATTGAACGGCGAGCGTAGCGAGTGGTTCAAAAAGTGGAATCTTGAGCGTTGCGAGGGTTTCAAGGCGTAAGTTTGACAAACTTTGCCACCGAGTGAAACACAAAATTTTTCACCACACCAACACGAGCAAAATACGGACTATAGAACATCAAACTACATCAAATCCATCAATCTATTCAATATTTATGATTCAAAATCATCATTTATTGGGTAAATTCTACCAGCCAGCTTAAGACATCAAGTTCAAATTTGTATGAAATTACTTTGCACTCTCGTGGATAAAATGCAATTTTGCTACCTATTTTCGAACCTTTACCAGTTGGTGAAAAATTTGTGTTTACAATTATTTATACATTGACTTCAACTTTCGTAAAAAGTGGACTTTTTATCATCTATTTTAAGCACACCATCGAGGCCATCCATTAGAAAAAATTTAATATCAACAAAATTCATTACGTCACGTCCCGCGAAAACGGCCCCGAGAGCGCAAATTGCGCTAGCTAAATAATTCTAACGAAGAATATAAACGGAGAGGGGTAACTTAATTTTGAAGTAGCTTAGTTTATATTTGCAAAGACATGTGTAACTCCGTACAGACAGCTACAGTCTAAGAAAAAAACGTACCTCAGAACCATATAGAAAAAGGTAAGGGGGCCTAGATGGCGTTACACCTTTGGGGGATGCTCCACTAGATGGCGCTAATATTAAATATTTGACATTTTAAAACATCTAAGAATATGAGCCAAATTGTCAAAACTGAGGTTTAAAAGTTTTAAGCTTGTGTCGAGAGATAGCAGTCTATGCTCTGTAATTACCTACATATTTTACTTTGACAGTAACTTTCTATAATACTTGATCCTCTTTGATATTCGTGATTTTTTGTTACAGATTTTGACATTTTCAAGCCCTTTAGAGTCTTTTCAATCTAAAACTTTAACAGATACTGAAGCTTTTTGACCTCTCTCCCATAAAGAGGGAGGCAGAGCACATGAAACTACTCAAGTTTCAGTGATACTTTTGGCAACAAGGTGACAGGTGAGATGACCCAATTTAACCCATATCATACCCACAGTCGACTTCTTCGACACCCACGGGAAGAAAGGGGGTGATGAAATTCTTAACACTTCACCACACAAATATTTTAAGTCTTCTTCTTATTCTTTGTCGTATCCTCATGGCTGAGGGACGTGACGAATGTGGACACTCTTCACCAGTTCTCTCCACGCCACTCGATCCTGGGCCCGGTGCGTGTTGGCCTGCAATGTGGTCTTTGTCACAGACGTTATTCTGTCTGCCCAACGCGTGCCCATGCTTCCACTTCTTCGCTTCCTTGCCATGCGTCCCGTGATTGTGAGCTTCTCTACACCATCTGGTGGTATTTTAAGTCACATTCTCACAAAACTTTAACTTTTCATTTCTATCAGTGAACTATCCCTTCTCAATTCTTAATCTACCCAACCTGGCTCATAGGCTGTGAAAATTTATTCTAATGTATATTTTTCTTTAATTAAATAAGACGCCGAGCGTCGAGTGCTAAGAGCCATTACGGAAGGACGTTTGTAAAAGCTTTACCGGTTGTTTTACATTGAGGGGAAAGATGAACGCTTCTCCATACAAAGTACGTCCCCATTTTCCTCTTTGAATATTGACATAGCTTAATTTAAAGTGTATATTAGGTAATTATAGTTGTGCCCGTATATTTGAAATTCTATTTGTTTATAGTAAACTAGCTTTTGCCCGCGGCTTCGCTCGCGTTAATTTCGAAAATTGCTAAATGCTCCATACAAACTTTCACCCCCCGTTTTAGAGAAGTGGGGAGTTAGAAAGAGACAAAAAGTAGCCTATGTCACTCTCCATCCCTTCAACTATCTGCACTTAAAAAGTCCTGTCAATTCTTCGTTCCGTTTTGCCGTAAAAGACGGACAAACAAACAGACACACACACTTTCCCATTTATAATATTAGTATGGATACCTACTAGGAGCAAAAATAATAGACTATGTCATAAGGGAGCAAAATAACATACCTATTTAAGAAGAGGGCGTTTAATGAATCCTGAAAAAAAGCAAAGATTCTATAATTGAATGCCGAGCATGGCGAGCATTGTGAACTTCTAGCTGGGAAGAAAAAACCTAAGCCCCTTCACGAAATTGTGATGTAAAATCAGGGTGCGTATGCGTAGCCGAATGGCACAAACGCTCACGAAACGCTCACAAAACAAAACGCTAGTAGATATCTATCTCTATCGCTCTTGCGTATTGGCGGGACAGAGCCAGACTACCTTTCGCGGCGTTTCATTTTCGTTTCGCGTCGGAGAAATGCCATTCGGCTACGGGGCCGGGTTTCTTAAAAATATTTAAAAAATCCAAACTCTTACAGTTTTAGAACAAAACGGGACTTAATCGCGTAAACACTTACATTTGTATTTGGCCCGACGTTTCGAACATCACATTATGTTCGTGGTCAAGGGTAGACTGACGAGGAATTGCATCAACATCTTCTAGCCGCGCGAGTTTCTCGAACGACCCGCACTTGTTCTTGATTATTCACTTTTGCGCTAGGGTTGTCACTTTGCCTACACACAACACTCACGATATCAGCCGGTGTGTCCCTAGGTGTTTTTTCACGCCTACTCTTACGTTATACCCACCACTGACAACTGGCCTAGTGTGTTGTGACCCTGTCTGCAAATCGAATGCGCTGGTACAAATATAAATATAGTAGGTACATACTTACAAATGAAAATTCAATATTAAAATATTAAAAATCATACGACCTTACATTGTTGCGCTATATAAATAACAGTACAAAAAGTGCCACATATTTATAAATAATTTTAGTATAGTCTAGAGCCAATTTGGCCACAAGTCGTCTCCTTCACGATTTTCGTCGACATCTCTTCTAAATACCTAAAACAGGTATGGATATGTTCCTCGTTCTCTCCAGATTACGAATTGACCTGTTTTAGTTTAAGGAGGGGGGGACGGGTCGAGAAAAAGGGGGGGAAAGATGACGACCGACCATCATAGATATTTATTCACATCTCGAGTCCTATGGCACCAATCTGTTCGTGTGAGGTGTCATTTGAAAGCTTATTAAACTTACTTTAATTGTTTTCAAATAACTATGCTCATAAAAGTAACCGTTTAGGAAATATTTGAAAATATGTGTTTTTTTATCGCGCATGAATTGCACAAGTACTAGTAAAAAATGCGTCTAACTCAATAAACAATAACTTTACCGCAATTGATGTTATTATAAAATTTTCGCGTCTATTCATGTTCTTTCTAAAAATATAAGTTTCATTGATATATGATAATATATAACCATATAATTAAGAATTTTGTTTGGCAGGGGTTATCCTCCAGGTCGCATAAACGGGCGCTGACCGTAGTAAAGTATTCAATATTTTTGAGGTCTTATTTTGCGGATCCATATGTGAGAGGTATCGTTTGAAAGATAATTAAACCTACTATAATTGTTTACACATAACTATAGTATTTAAGGTAGCTGTTTACATAATATTTGAAAATATGTGTTTTTTATCGAGCATGAATCGCACAAGTACTGGTAAAAAATGCTTCTAAGTCAATAAACAATAACGTTACCGCAATTGATGTTATTATAAAATTTACGCGACTATTCATGAGCTTTCTAAAAATATAAGTTTTATTGGTAAGTGATAATATAACCATTAAATTACGAATTTTGTTTCGTAGTGGTCACTCCGCCGGTCGCATAAAAATGAGCGCTGACCGTAGTAAAGTATTCAATATTTTTAAGTTCTTATTTTACGGATCCATATGTAAGAGGTATCATTTGAAAGCAAATTAAACCTACTATAATTATTTTTGAATAACTATAGTTATAAAGGTAGCTGTTCACAAAATATTTGAAAACATGGGTTTTTTTTCGAGCACGAGTTGCACATATACAGATAAAAAATGCTTCTCTCTTAATAAACCATAACTTTACCGCAATTAATGTTATTATAAAATTTACGCGAAATTTCATGCGCTTTCTAAAAATAAAAGTTTTATTGGTGTATGATTATATATGACCAAGTAATTACGAATTTGGTTTAGCAGGTGTCACTGAACCCTGTCACGATATTGGGTGCTGACTGACGTCGCCAAATTTTCTACGTTACTCAGATCCTATTTTACTGATAAATTTGTGAGAGGTATCATTTGAAAGCATATTATGCGTACTATCTTTATTTCTAATATTTCAAGTCGAAACTGTAGAAGTTTACAAAATATTTGATTAGTAATATGTGTATTTTACTGTGCATGAATAGCATTGGCATTGATAAGACACGCTTCTAGCTCAATAAATTATAGTTTTCCGCAATTGAAATAATAACAAAATAAACGGAAAATGTATGACTTACACAAAAAATAAGTTTGGTTTGTATTGCATGAACAATTAATTTGAATTTGTTCAGCTCACCTACTGCGCACCATCATATAAATGGATGTCCACCGTCGTTGCCTTTTTTCATGATTTTTCAGATTTTATTTCACTAATCGTATATTCATAATAAATATAATCTATCACGTATCGAATTTACTTATATACTTAATTGATCAGTAAAATAAAATCTGTAAAATGATGAAGAAATTAAGGCAACGTCGGTGGACATCCGTTTATATGACGATTGACCGTGCGCAGTGGGTATGGTGGACAAATTAACATTAATTGTTTAAGCAAATCTAACAAAACTCATTTTTTGTAAAGGCCATACATTTTGCGGTTCATTTCGTTATTATATCAATTGCGGAAAAATATAATTTATTGAGCTAGAAGCATGTTTCACTCGTATCAGTGCGAATGCTATTCATATACAGTAAAAATACACATATTGTCAAATATTTTGTAAACTTCTACAATTACGACTAACATTATTAAAAAGTAACGATAGTACGCATAATATACTTTCAAATGATACCTCTCACAAATTGATCGCTAAAATAGGATCTGAGAAATACATAAAATTAGGCGACGGTTAGCACCTATTTACGTCACGGGGGTGCAGTGACACCTGCTAAACCAAATTCGTAATTACTTGGTTGTATAATATTATACATCAATAAAACTTATATTTTTAGAAAGCATATGAAATGTCCTGTAAATCTTATCATAACATTTTTTGCGGTAAAGTTATTGTTGGTCATGCACCAAGATACAATCTTAAAAATTATGAAAACGGCAACGAAAATGGTCATCCATGTATATGACGGTGCGCAGTGAGTATGATGGATAAATTAACATTAATTCTTTATACAATACTGACAAAACTTATTATTTGAAAAGGTCATACATTTCGCCGTTTATTTTGTTATTATATCAATTGCGGAAAAAATATAATTCATTGAGCTAGAAGCATGTTTTACTCACATCGGTTCCAATGCATATTTTCAAATATTTTGTTAGCTACTACAGTTACAACTAAAATTATTGAGAACCAATGATAGTACGCATAATATGCTTTCAAAAGATTCCTGTTAAATAAAATAGGATCTGAAAAATATAGAAAATTTGGTGACGGTCAGCATCCATACGTGGCCGGGCGCTGTGCCCCCCCCCCTACTTAACCATATTTGTAATTACTTGGTTATATAATATCATACACCAATAAAACTTATGTTATTAGAAAGCACACAAAATTCCGCGTAAATCTTCTACTAACATCAATTCCGGAAAGTTGTTGTTTATTGATTAAGAAGCATTTTTTACCAGTAGGTACTTGTGCGACTCATGGTCTATAAAACACATATTTTCAAATATTTTCTAAACAGCTACCTTTATGATTATAGTTATTTATAAAAAAATATAGTAGGTTTAATTAGCTTTGAAACGATACCTCTCGCATATGGATCCGTAAAATAGGACCTCAAAAATATTGAATACTTTACTACGGTCAGCGCCCATTTCTGCGACCAGGCAGAGTGACTCCTGCTAAACCAAATTCGTAATTACATGGTTATATATTATCATATACCAATGAAACTTATATTTTTAGAAAGAGCATGAATAGACGCGAAAATTTTATAATAACATCAATTGCGGTAAAGTTATTGTTTATTGAGTTAGACGCATTTTTTCTAGTACTTGTGTAATTAATGCGCGATAAAAAAACACATATTTTCAAATATTTCGTAAACGGTTACTTTTATGAGTATAGTTATTTAAAAACAATTAAAGTAGGTTTAATAAGCTTTCAAACGACACCTTGCACGAACAGATTGGTGGCATAGGACTCGAGATGTGAATAAATATCTATGATGGTCGGCCGCCATCTTTCTCCCCCTTTTTCTCAACCCGTCCCCCCCCTCCTTAAACTAAAACAGGTCAATTCGTAATCTGGAGATAACGAGGAACACATCCATACCTGTTTTAGGTATTTAGAAGAGATGTCGACGACTTTTTGTAAAAGAGGTCGTTTGGTCCCTGACTAGTAGTATAAATAGGGGAAAATGAGCTCCACATTTGTATAAAACAGTGTCCAGAGTGTCCTCCTCTTGCGTCTTAATGGAGACGTGATTGAGTAAAAATAGATGGTCTATTGATGCATTTGTAATACAATTTCTCTGCCATTTTCCTTATGGAGGGTATAATTAAGTTTGTAAGCATAAATAGAGTATTTATCATGAGTTTTTGATGTTACAACTAATTACGTTATATGATTTACATTCATTGTATGGATGTGAACATCGTCCGTAGACGGTTACTTTCTTACTAGTCCGAGCCGGGAATCGAACCGGGGCTTCATCTTACGCGACTATCGTTTTACCCACCATCGAATAGCTTATTTCTAAAAAATCTGTAGATCTCGCGAAAACAGTAAACACGTGTTAAAGATATCAAAAGTAAGGATAAGGCATTTATATAACTTCGACTGAACATTCTATCGTTTGGCCATGAAAGTGCTCACCCCCTCTCGGTTACCTGCCTGTCAAAAACGCGAACAGTCGACCTGTCAACACCACAACGCGATGAGTTCACATCACGGCGCACAATTTGTCGCGACTGCAGGTTTGGCTCCCAACATTTTTTGTACCCGTATGAGTAATCCTTATGACACAATTTTAAAAGTCAATGACTTATCGACAAATTCAAAATATAAATCTTTTGGGCTTGCTACTCATTAAATGCGTCTTCGTAGAAACATCTACGAAATCCTCTTTGATTTTCTTCATATTTATTGCCAAAGAGTACCCAAGATCTCGAAAAGGTAGGTACCTGTTTTCTGTCGTCTCAATGTATCAGAGGATCATTTCCAAAGATCTCATAATTTATTCCAGATTTCTAGGCGCTAGCGAGAAATTCCAGATAAATCCACGCGTTCATTCAGAAATGAAGAACTTTCATCTATTTATTCGAATACTACTTTTGATACTGTAATTGGGTTAGTCCTAGCAACCGCATTTTTTGGAGAAATAGGTAGGTGAGCAATTCCCGTTTAGTTTGTACATTTGGATCACGTCTCCGATTTTGATAAAAATTGGTAGGCTGATAGAGTCCATGATGCTGAGCAAGATCCACTAGGTTTCCCAAAATGTCCTATGTAGTTTGTATGAAACCTTCCTTTTTTGTTACCAAATTTCTATGCATTTTCGGTAACAAAAAAGGAAAGTTTCATACAATCAACCTAGGACATTTTGGGAAACCTAGTGGATCTTGCTCAGCATCATGGACTCTATCAGCCTACCAATTTTTATCCAAATCGGAGACGTGATCCAAATGTACAAACTTAACGGGAATTGCTGAGGTACATATTCTCTACATCTCATATAAAATTACTTTATATTTGTAATACGATACCATGGTAAATACGTAGGCGAGACGACTGAAAAAATCGGCCAAGTGCGAGTTGTACTCGCGTTGTAAGGGTTCCGTACACTACAAGAAGGGCTTAAGCGCCTCCTTTTTAGTAGGAACTTAAGTCATTTTTGCGAATAATCGATATTTTGAACAAAACGAAACAGAAATGAGTTTATATGTAATATTCAAACGCGCTCACACAATTTCAAGAGATTTGGTAACTCCTTGCAGCGGCAGTAACTTAAGTGAAATTCGTAATTTGAGTTTTTTTCTCTTAGTTCCGACTTACGCTTTACAGTAGATTTCTAATAGGTTTTCCTGTAATCTATACATTGAAAACTATCTCGTGTTTTTGAAAATTTTACGCTTAGTAGTTTCGGAGATAAGGGGAATGGTTATTTTTTGACTATTTTCTTAAATAACTTGAAAAATACCTTACTTAAAATTATTAAAAAAATATTTTTGAAATACCTATAAAACGCTCTTTCATTTGATATGTAACACAATGTAGTTCTAGAAACTTTGAGATTTAATTTTTACTTTTACCCCCCAAAAGCGGTCCCTATAATTAAATTTTCTTCATTTAAATTACATGCCCGTTTTTGGGTCGCATATGCGTGCCAAATTTCAAGTTAATAGGTTCAGTAGTTTCGGAGAAAATTAGCTGTGACAGCAGACAGACAGACGCACGAGTGATCCTATAAGGGTTCCGTTTTTCCTTTTTGAGGTACGGAACCCTAAAATGCGTCCGTCAATTAGATTATCAAAGAATATTAGACACGTATTTTTTCTTTTTTCTCGTAAACGAAAAATGACGACGGTACAGTGCGTTGAAGTTTCGCGTGACGTCACGCCTAGGTACAATTTTTACTTAGAAATAAAGTCACAAGCCCGGGGACTCCGGAACTTTGATGCTCTATATTTTTGTATTTTATCATTAATTACAAAAAGCGAAAAATATGTGTCCAGTATTTTTGGACGGTCTAACTGACGGACTAAACAGAATGCCATTTTTTTATGTAGTCGTCATCCCTCTTTTTTTATTGATATAACAAAAACTTAGTGATAGTGCTTACAACTATTCGTCTATATTTTAAGGATAACTACCTATAGATATAGTACCCTTGTTTGAGCTTAGCTCTCCGACCTCCGTACAAAGCCTGGGCGGAACTACAAGTTAACAATAAAACAGAAATATGTTCTGATAAAAATGTCATTTATATAAAATGGAAGACCTCATTTCAGCGGAATACTCCGGTTTAAAAATATAACCAATAAAGCGCTTATTAAATTCCTTCCATATCTCTTCCTCCACGGTTCCCTGTTCACGTGTAACGTTAGTATAATGACAATTATCTTTAAGGTACAGCGGGACAAATCTCGACTGGGGGGCAATTGTAACCAATCAATTTTTTCCATTATTACACTATGATGCTGAGTTTTACATGTATCCACTGTACACGCCTACCATATAGATGTATAACCGGTGGACACACTATTTAATAATGCAAACATTGTAAAACATGGAAAAAATGGTCAGTTATATTTGCCCCCCAGTCGAGATTTGCCCCGCTGTACCTTATACATGAATGTTTTGAAACATGACAATCGAATTTACCCATTTTTTAGTGAGATGCAAATGGTCATCATAAACCTGAAAGCTGTAGTAATAATTTCAAAGTTTTTGCTGACTTTACGTGTCTAACTTGTACTAAGAATATAGGATACGCTGCAGTTAGTTCCCTGTTCCCTAGAAAAGATTAGCTACAAATCCCTAGAGCCGGCACGTGGGCGCAATCACAATGCGCCGCTGACGGGAATACTGATCCTGCATGTTGCAGCTTCATATCTTTTACTATAGCATTTTATAAACGTTGCACATATGACATGTGTGTTCATCGCAAGGCTTTGTTAAATGGAGTAACCAAATACAAAGCAATTATCGTACGAAAGCCATTTTAATCCCGTAAATTGGTTTGTGTGTTTTCTTTTCAGAGACCGCATGACATTAATAGCTTTTTTTGTACCCCTTACTATTTAATACTTTGCCAATGGATCATGCAAAGTAATTATTCCTAATTTAAAGGAATTGCGACGTTTGAAGAGGTAACCAGAATTTCTCGTAGGAATCCTGTAAAGTACCATTGGAAATAATCATTATAATAAGAAAAATGCGTTGAAAACTCAACTGACTACTAGACTACATGTACTAAAGGTAGCATTTGATCCGGATTTTGATTATAAAAGTTCAATATTTACTTTTAGTTCTAATTTTCTTCACATACTGACTTTACGTAGCTAGCACTAGGTACGCGACAGGATACGTTGGAGTTAGTTCCCTAGAAAAGATTACCTACAAATCCCTAGAGCCGGCACGTGAGCGCAATCACAATGCGCCGCTGACGGGAATACTGATACCGCGCATGTTGCTTTCGTAGCTTTTACAATATCATTTTGTGCAATATGTGCTGTTGCTGTGAGAATTAGAACGTAGAAAGATCTAGAAGTAGCTAGAAAACTTAATGGTACGAGCGTGCGACTATCATTCCGGATGTCTCGGGATTAAATGCCGAAACACACCAATGAGTTTTTCGGAACTTATGACAATATAATTTCATGTCTGCCAGTCGTTCGTTAACGGAAATACTTATTGCGAGAATACAGAGTTAGTTTTTGCTAAGCTTAGTTTACCTAACATTTAACGGAAATACTTATTGCGAGAATACAGAGTTAGTTTTTGCTAAGCTTAGTTTACTTTCTGAATTAAAAGGTCAGATGGTAATGGCTTTCGTAAAAACTAACTAGTGCCTGCCTAATTATCTAGTTGCTAATGCGGGAACTTCTAGGGACCAACACGTCGAGATTACGCAAAGATGACGAAGAATTCTTGTTTTAAGATCAGTCAGCTCTTGCAAATCTATTACAGGCGTTTCCTCAAAAAGTTTGTTTTATGTGGTTAAAGTACAAACGCGTTTGTTGCTCAATTGTTGCGTGTAGGTATTGTTTACTTAGTAGTCAAACGCATCGGAAAGTCAATTTTGTATTCATTACAGTCCGCGATTGCATAAGTACTACAATGCTGCATCTTTCCAACATGCGCCTAACGGCTCAGCCACGACATTGGTCTAAGCGCGACAGCGGCGAGCGGCGGCCGTATATTGGAGCGAGACACAGCGATGAGACTTCTCATTCGCACTTATGGCTGCCGCTCACCGCTGTCGCGCTTAGACCAATATCGTGGCCGGGCCGTAAGAGGACGCTAGAGCGTTCGGCGGAGCGGGCCAGCGTGCGTCGAACCTGCAGCGTTGAATCAGGACACTTGTATGAGGCTATATTGAGCTTCAATTGTCCGACATGCACGCGGCGCGCTCGCCCACGTTGCACGCACATTGAGCGTGCTCTCAGGCCTCAGCTGCCTTTTACTTCTGAGCGAACATTTTTTCGTTCATGCGCAGATGAAAACACTTGACTTCCATACCTTTATCGGTGCATGAACGAACGAATGCTCGCTCAGGGTACGTAGCCAAATGGCACAAACGCTCACGAAACGAAACGCTCGTAAATATCAATCTCTATCGATCTTGCGTACAGGCGCGACAGAGCCAGACTAGGTACCTTTCGCGGCGTATCGTTTTCGTTTCGCGTCGCAGAAATGCCATCGGCTGCGCCTCCAGAACTGTTCAGAACACTAAGTGAAAACGCAGCTTACCTAACACGGAATACTATGAATAAGTCAAAACCATTTAAAACTCAATTCCTACGATGTTTTGCATCACGAACACTATACCCTATTCCAAAATTGTATTCGGGTTAGTTCCCAGTTTTACATTACTATAGTTTACTTATAACAGCTCAATCAATCAAACAGCCTGTGTTTCCCACGGAACTCCGTGACACGTTCTAACAATACAATGCCTTTCAAAAAACGGCGTAAGCGACATAAGTGAACACGGCATTTAGGCCTTTTTAGACTGGAAGTATTTGACCCGCCCTTGTTCTTACAAAAAAGCTATTAAACCATGTAATAGCGAAGTTTGTATAGATGTAGTGAATAATTATGACATGAAGTTTTTTTGTTTGGTAATACGTTAGTTTCAACAGGCACCTACTTCACTTTATGTTTCAATTTACCGAGTTTGTGACTGATGTCCATTATTACTTAATATTATAAATGGGAAAGCGGAACCATGAATTGTCGTAATTTTTTTAAGTGGAGTTAGTTGAAGGGATGGAGAGTGACATAGGCTTCTTTTTGTCTCTTTCTAACGCGAGCGAAGCCTAGTAAACTACATATAAAGGAAAAGTCATTTAGTGTGTGTGTTCTATTCTGTTCCAAATATTATTGTGTAGTCGTGTACATAACAAAAATATGCCCTAAAATTATAAATATTACTAGCTTTTGCCCGCGGCTTCGCTCGCGTTAGAAAGAGACAAAATGTAGTCTATGTCACTTTCGATCCCTTCAACTATCTCCACTTAAAAATCACGTCAATTCGTCGCTCCGTTTTGCCGTGAAAGACGGACAAACAAACAGACACACACACTTTCCCATTTATAATATTAGTATGGATAATATCCCTTGGTTTTGCTACTTATACACTCACGGTGTAGATGTCACAGTAGGTATACATTATACCACAGAATATATAATAGTACAAGTACAGAAGGCCCACTGCTTTGATGTTCACGAAATGCCGCCTTTTTAAATGCCTACAAAATTCTAACAAAGAAACGAGCCGCACGTGCGCAGCGACAGAGGATAGGGTTGCCTATGGTTTAAAACGCATTAATTCTCAGATAAATAGTTATACTATATATTCAAGTCTTGGGTACATTCTAGGTATATATAGAGTATTTATATATTTTTGTTACAGCCTTCAGCATCACAAGCCTTATTGAACTTTTCCGTTGGATTTAATCAATAAGATCAGTGTAAGATTGTCCTATTTTATTCATGATGTCTATTTAACTAAGCATTATTAGCCATTCCACACGTAAACATCGCATATGAACCTTGAAAAAAACTCGCTACGTAATGTAACAATAGAAAGTGCGAACGTGCGTTCCGTGAGCACGCGCGCCACCCCTGATTAGGCCGCGAACTCGCGGCCGCCAGCATGTACTTGTTGTGGGTAGGTGGTTATAATATCTAATATGCATGTGGGTAAGAACATGAATAAAGAGTCAGTCTTGATCTGAGCACGTAGTTTCATTGACGCGTCCCGATACCTTTACATGGCGCAGCCGAGATAAAAGAACCGTTAAAGTATTTGTTTTTAGTATATTCGCGACCGTTCGCGATGGAGTCTATCTTGCCGCCGCCGTCGCCGTTTATTTTCGATAATAATTTGGAAAATGTGACTTCTGGCAATTTGTCTGTGGAATGGACTAAGTGGAAAAAAGCTTTTAGTATTTACTTCGACGCGTGTGAGTTATCGAAGAAAGAGGAAAAGGTGCAAATTAGTATTTTGCTCCATGTCATCGGGGAGCGAGCTCGGGAAGTGTACCAACAGTTCGAATCGGAATGCACGACGTTAAAGAGTTTGATTGAGCGGTTTGATAAGTTTTTTTTGCCTAAGAAAAATTTAACTATAGAACGGCACAGATTTTTTACTCGTTGTCAGCATGATGGTGAGTCGATCGAGCAATACGCTTTTGAACTCAGGAAGCTGGCTGCCACCTGTGAATTCGACAAGCTAATGCAGGATTTAATAAAGGATAGACTGATTTGTGGTATAAAAGAGGACGCATTACGGGAGCGGCTGTTACGTGAGCCAGATCTTACGCTAAGTAAATCTTTGGATATTTGTAACTTGGCCCAGATGTCCAAGGTGCAAGCGGGGGCTATAAAGCAAGAGGCTGTGGAACATAAGGCATATGTGGTGGAAAATAATCCGAGGCATAGCGATGAGTACAATTGGACAAGTGAAGGTAGTCGAAACAATCAAGTTTGGGGGGTAAGTCACCGAGGAGCGCCGGCGCATCGAGGAGCGGCGCGCGGCCGGGGCCGGGGCGGCCGTTATCAGGCCCCCGCCCGCCTCCCCGCGCCCGCGCGCCCCAGTCCTGCCCGGCGGGATCACCTGTTTAATCGGCAAGTGCGGGGTGTAAATAGTGCTAATGCTAATGTTTCGTGTGCGCGATGTGGTTTGCCTCATGGCAGTTCAAAATGTCCTGCTATTGGCAGAAGGTGTCTGAAGTGTAGTAATTATGACCATTTTTCGCGGATGTGCAATGTTTACGAGGTGCGAGCTGAGGAAAACAATGATCAGGTAGGAAACTGCTGTACTAGTTCGAGTGTTTGGTGGATTGATTTGTTGTTCGAAAAGGGAAATATTAAATTTAAATTGGACACTGGAGCCGATGTAAATATAATACCGCTTAGCTGTTTGAGTCAAATTAGTTTGAATAAGAACGATTTAAGCGCGACGGGTGATACATTGAGTGGGTACTCAGATCATCCCCTCAATGTAGTAGGCAAATGTAGTTTGAAAACAAAATACAGGCAACGGATGTATATTCTAGACTTTATTGTGGTCGACACGGCCTCAGATCCTATATTAGGTAGGGATTCGTGTGTTGAACTAAATGTTGTCAAGCGAGTTTTACACGTCGAAATGAATACCGGTAGTAATTTAGAGCGACATGTGTATAGGGAGTATTCGGATGTGTTTGAAGGAGTTGGGTGCATGCCGGGGGTGTATAAGATCGAGCTGAACAGAAATGTTACGCCAGTGGTACACGCTCCACGAAAGTTGCCGGTAGCCTTGAAAGATAGTGTTAAAAAAAGTTAGATGAAATGGTTAGTGATGGGATTATTGCCAAGGTAGAGGGGCCCACGGATTGGGTCAACAGCATGACCGTTGTAAGGAAGGCTAACGGTGACATAAGGCTATGCTTGGATCCGAGGGACTTAAATCAGGCTATTAGGCGTGAGCACTTTAAATTACCGACCTTGGATGAAATGTCTGTCAATCTCGGAGGTTCTAAATTTTTTAGCACCCTGGATGCCAAGCAAGGATTCTGGCAGCTTCGTCTTCACGAAGATAGTACTGATTTAGTTACTTTTAATACAAGTTTTGGGAGGTATAAGTTTTTGCGTTTGCCCTTTGGAATTTCTTCAGCGTCTGAAGTATTCCACAAAAAAATGTACGAACAATTTGATGATTTGGAAGGTGTTTGTTTATTCATTGATGACCTTCTAATTTACGGTCGTACAAAAGAGGAGCACGATGCTAGGTTGTTACTCGTTTTGGACCGATGTCGTGAGATTAATTTAAAACTAAATAAAGACAAGTGTAGGTTTGGTCTGTCCGAAATAAAATATTTAGGACATAAGATTACTCAAAATGGCATTTATTCGGACGACTCGTATACGTCCGCAATAAGAAATATGCCTCGTCCAAAAAACACTAAGGATCTAGAACGATTTCTAGGTATGATAAATTATGTAGGTAGCTTTGTACCGAATCTCTCCGACAAAAATCATGCACTCAGGCAATTACTTAAAAAGGACATAGAATGGCATTGGTTGGAGTCGCATGAGAAAGCTTTTAACGATTTAAAACAGTGTTTGACAAGTGTACCTGTATTACAGTATTACAGTTTAAAAAAACCCGTGGTTATTTCTGTTGACGCTTGTAAGAATGGACTAGGGGCTTGTTTACTACAGGACAATTTGCCTGTATGCTATGCATCGAGGTCCTTAACAAAAGCTGAACAAGCATATGCGCAGATAGAAAAAGAACTCCTTGCATGCGTATACGCCTGCGAAAAGTTCTATAGTTATATCTATGGTCGAGGTGATGTCACAGTGGAAACTGACCATAAGCCACTGATAAGTATTATATGTAAGCCGATAGTCTCTGCTCCTGCGAGGTTACAAAGGATGCTCCTGCGTTTGCAACCATACAACTTCAAACTTGTATACAAACCAGGTAAGTATATGTATATGGCCGATACTCTCTCTCGTGCGGTGGATCCGGCGAGCGCTCCGAATGAAATTCCGCGCGATCAGCTGGACGCGCGCGCACAGGTGTGTGCCGTTCTGCTTAGCAACCCGCTTGTTGACTCGCACTTTGTACATATACAAAAGTTGACTCAGGATGACAGTGAACTCCAAATGGTAATAAGGTATATTAAAGAAGGCTGGCCGGAGTGTAAGCAGGATGTCGATGACCAAGTGAAACCCTACTGGGGTTATCGTGATGAATTGACGGTCGCGCATGGTATGGCATGGAAGGGCGATCGAATTATTATTCCAGCTTCTATGCGTAAGGAAATGTTAAGGCGGGTGCACATTGGGCACTTAGGATTAGAGAAATGCAAGTTAAAGGTGCGTGAATCTGTATTTTGGCCAAATATAAATAGCCAGCTAGAGGACTTAATTAAAAACTGTCAAGCATGTCTAACCTTTAAAAACCAGAATGGGAAAGAATCATTGATACCACATGAGATACCGGACAGGGCTTGGTCGAAAATTGGGGTAGATGTATTTCACTATAAGGAGAAAAAATATTTATTAGTCATTGAGGTATATGTACTACGTACTAGAGGCGACGCTGCTAAGAGAATTTTTTACACACCCCACTGCGGTCCATGGACCGCAACGTTGTCAGTCGTCACCAGGCCCTTGCAGTGCAGTGACGTGCCGTGATGCATTTACTTTCCACGTGAATAATGCGTTCTTGTGTGCTTAAAAATTGTTCTAATCACTCGAAAAAATCAAATAAAAGTCAAGGTGTGACATTTCATCGGTAAATTAAACAAAAAACTCGTCTATAATATTTTAAGATTGAATATTCTACAAATACGCGAGCGGGAGCGGGACTGCCGCCATTTTGGTGACGCAATCAAAGACTAACCGCGCAGATGTGCCATTTACATTGTTCCTACTAATGTGTTTCACCTCTAATATATTTGCGAAATATATATATTTCTATTTGGAAAAT
Source organism: Leguminivora glycinivorella (assembly GCF_023078275.1). Taxonomy (NCBI): domain Eukaryota; kingdom Metazoa; phylum Arthropoda; class Insecta; order Lepidoptera; family Tortricidae; genus Leguminivora; species Leguminivora glycinivorella. Next base: position 6,388,137 of record NC_062986.1, on the reverse strand, counting down.
GATTAGGTAACTAATTACTACGTCATGAATTATGTTACTATAATATAAAAAAAGTTTATTTCTTTATTGATTGTTAATATTTTTTGAGTGAAATTGTATTTTTAGCACGCTCACTTTTTGCAGTTTTCTTTGATCTGATCATGAAAAAAGGGAACAATGGATACGCTTTGTCCAACACATATATATGTTCATTCATTGTATTTTAAAGAAGAAGATAAGTACAGCACAATTATATTAATTTGTATTGTTTAAGTTGTAAATAAATAAATCATTTTGACTAGACTAGCCGTATTTTAAAATATAAAATTTCCGTTAGGCAGAATATAATAATAATGTGTCACATCTGATGGTGGACCTACTCTATGCGTAAATTGCCGCTCCCCCCACCCCGCGCATTTGTCAGCATGTGCAGTGTTTTCGCTTGGCAACGTCGCCTCTAGTACGTAGTACATATACCTCAATGTTATTAGTAGTAGATTATTTTAGCAAGTTCTTGGAAGTGATAGAACTAAATTGTTTACTTTCTAGCCATATTATTGAGCAGTTAAAGATTGTTTTTAGTCATCAGGGCATACCTAACATTGTAATATCAGACAATGGCCCTGAATTTTCTTCCAGCCAATTCAAACAGTTCTCTCAGCAGTGGTGTTTTGAACATATAACGTCGTCTCCTTGCTATTCGCAATCAAACGGGCAGGTTGAACGGAATGTGCAGACCGTAAAAAATATATTAAAGAAAACTAGTGTTGAAAAAACTGATTTCAGGCAAGCACTGTTAGAATATTTAACCACTCCCATCACTAATCAGTTAGCATCTCCATCAGAGTTATTGAACAATAGAAAGTTTCGTGGTATCGTCCCGTATGCTCCAAAACTTCTTCATCCTAAAATCCAAGTGAATGTTACGGCAGAGTTAGAAAAGAGACAGATTAAACAAAAGCTACAGTATGACAAGACGGCACATGATTTAAAACAATTATTGCCAGGCCAAAAGGTTAAAGTTAGAGTAGATAAGAAGTGGGTTAGTGGCACAATTTTACAAATTAAAGGTATCAGATCATATTTAATTCAATTGATGCAGGGTGGTACTTTAGTGAGAAACAGGCGTCATCTTATAGTAGACTCGGAATTTAGACCGGAGTTACCTGTGTGTCCCCGGCCTTATGACGATATCACCGTAACAAGTGATAACGATAACGCGAGGGCGCATGCGCCCGCCCGGCAGCCTCAGTCGCACGCGCAGCGTGCTGTCATCAACACGGCTCCAGTGTCCGATAATGCTCCAAACAGTAACAATAATTATGTCACTCGTTCTGGCAGGGTGGTGATTCCTCCTGATTGGTTTTAATTAGCAGCCGGGTTGAATATGCGCGGTGTCGAAGATGGATTTGTATAAGTACATTATTAAAAAAAAAATACCTAAACAACTAGCAGTAAGGTTCAATTTCCATTGGAGATTAATTTTGTTTTTAAAAGGTTATGTAGGTAAAGAACACCTGTGCTAAGTACGAGTAGGTACATAACATAATGGGTTAAGTAGTTAGTACAAAATATAATAAGTAGGTATGTACCTACTTAATAGTCGCTAAGTCGTTAAAGTTAAAGTGTAATAATTCAATAATAGATTAGTAACCAATTGTGTAATATACTGTATAAAAATGGTTCATTACCTCATGAACTGAAGATAATTTAAAGCTCTTATATTGCATGATATTTTATTCGCCTTTGTCTGTTTTAAAGATTAACAGAATAGGTATATAAAAAAAAAATGTTCAGTAAAAATATATATATGTACTTATGGAGCTACAGTAATTTTTTTTTATGTATACAATAAGAAAAATGTTTTGCTACTATATGAGTTTTTATAGTATTTGCCGATATTGTGTAATCATTTAGAAATGATTTACCTAATCTCGAGGCTACGAATTATATATATATAAAAAAAAAGTATATTAATGTTGAGCCGATTTGTATTTTTATTCTAGGCTATTAATAAACCAGGTATCACGATGTCTTTAATACCTACAACCTGTTTTTATTGAATTCCGTTAACTTTAAAGGAAGGTTCTTAAGATCACATACAATTAATTTCTCTAAGAAGCTAGCGTCTCAACTCGTTATCGAGTAATTAAAAAATAAATAAAGATAATTGCTGAACACGTGTGTGACAACCTTTAGCAATTCCTAATGTTATTTGTTTTGACATTTGCCGTCAATCACTTGACACTAACTTTTGAATGTTATTCTTAAGGGTCTCTCACACTAATAAATTTATTAATTATGTATGAAAATGATGAAAACATTTTTTTTTGCGAAGTTAACTAAAAGTGATATACAGGATGGTTCCTGATAATGAACTTAGCTACGTGTCGAATTTAACGGAAAACAAAAAAAAAAACATGGTGTATATTATTTTATTTTCTCTTTAATACCTTCACTGATTTTGCATTGTACAACTGAGTGAATTTATGATTACCTACTTTTTTTTTTTTTTTTTTATGAAAAAGGAAAGTAAGTAGGTTTATATGTAATTTATGTTATTCCATATGTTTAAATGAATTAAATTAATAAATGTGTAACTTGAGATCTAATATAGGAATTGAAACATCTAAATGTAGAAAAGGGGGTTGTGGGTAGGTGGTTATAATATCTAATATGCATGTGGGTAAGAACATGAATAAAGAGTCAGTCTTGATCTGAGCACGTAGTTTCATTGACGCGTCCCGATACCTTTACACTTGTAGCGCGGCGATAGAATCGCGGAGTGAGCCGCCCCTGATTATACAAACTACTCCTGTGTACTGTGGGCACGTGAGCATGTCTTCAAAGCCCGCAAACATGCTGTGCGGTCACAGATATATATTTAAATAGATCACGAGTGCCAAAGTTTCAGCAACTTAGTAGCCGTATGTGTGAGTAGACATATGTGAGTAGCTGTTCATTGTAATGTATTCTGTTTCTGTTTTGCTCTGCTTTTTACGTTTTGTGTTTGTTCTAAGTGTCAATGGGTACACTGAAAATCAGCGTCGTAACACTATTAATGTGCTGCGACAAATGCCAAGTGTTATCCTTTTCCGAAACCACCCTAAGCACTGTAAGTTCATTTATTTTCCTAGATGTAAGTCTACTTTGATTTTGTTGTAAATGTGTTTCGAATAAAGTCTCATTCATTCATTCACTTAGACATTCCTAATGTTTGAAGAATATACCTACAAAGCATTTACAAAGCACAAGTGGAATTTCGAGTTGTTATAAGTACTTGTAAGTTAAGTATTTTAAGGGTAACCCTCATCTGGCAGAATAATTTTGGTCAGAAACACACTTCGCATAACACGTTTCGCAGAAACACTTTCGGTCGAATAATAATTTTGCAGAAAACTTAGTTGGCATCATAGCTACCACGCATACGACACATTTGGCAGAATATTATTTTACAGAACATTGCTTTGGTCGACTTTGATTTAGCATAATTTTATGTACCATAATTATATGGTACATACAATTATGCTGTTATTAAATCATATAGAATACTACTACAAGAGCAGAATGACACGCCATCAAAAAGGAAATACTATCCCAGTACCGTTAGGTACGATGACGAGCAAAGCGAGGAGGTGTTAGGTATCTTGCATCCCCAACACATTCGACTCGCCTTCAAAAAGCAAATTGCAAGTTTATGCCGCCTAATCTGATATTATGCAAAAATATTATCTGCGAAAGTACCCAAGTAACATTTTAGTGCTATAATTTTGGTTTTCGACGCCAAAAGCTACTATAGATGTCGTATAAAGGTTTTCGGCGTGACCGCTTGTCGTATAAAAGCCTCCAGTAACACCTTTTACGAGTAGCTCTATAAGCTTATACCGCTAAAAGGTGTTATTAGGAAGTGATGTAAACGTTTATATCACCATTTTATAGAGCCGCTATAGGCCTGGTCTATAACAGGATCAAATATGACTACTATAGATCTATATTATTGTATAATGGTGTTAGGAATCACTGCTATGCAATCAATTTGCGCTATTAACGTTCCCGACAAGCCGCTATAGTTGTTGCGTTATACAGCTAAAAGGTGTTATTAGGAAGTGATGTAAACGTTTATATCACCATTTTATAAAGCTGCTATAGGCCTGGTCTATAACAGGATCAAATATGACTACTATAGAACAATATTATTATATAATGGTGTTAGAAATCACTGTTATGCAATCAATTTGCGCTATTAAGGTTCCCGACAAGCCGCTATAGTTGTTGCGTTATACAGCTAAAAGGTGTTATTAGGAAGTGATGTAAACGTTTATATCACCATTTTATAGAGCCCCTATAGGTCTGGTCTATAACAGGATCAAATATGACTACTATATAACAATATTATTATATAATGGTGTTAGAAATCACTGTTATGCAATCAATTTGCGCTATTAAGGTTCCCGACAAGCCGCTATAGTTGTTGTGTTATACAGCTAAAAGGTGTTATTAGGAAGTGATGTAAACGTTTATATCACCATTTTATAGAGCCGCTATAGGCCTGGTCTATAACAGGATCAAATAACCTACTAAAGAACAATATTATTGTATAATAGTGTTAGGAATCACTGTTATGCTATCAATTTGCGCTATTAAGGTTCCCAACAAGCCGCTTATAGTATTTTTAGTAGTCGTATTTTAACAGAAATTAAAACCTAACTATACCACTATTTTGGGATATAGTGGCTTTGGAAAACACTGCTACAGTATTTAACACTGTAGTAGTGATATGAATACCATTATAGAGCTATTTTGCTGTATAATGAAGTTTTCAGGATACGTTTATATAGCTTTGAAAAGCGTTAATAGTCGGTCGTCTAATGCCTTTTATATCTCATCGCCGTATACGTCACAATTACTCTTTTATATCACAGAACTGTGGAATAATGGTTTCGGTATCTCTTTTAAAACACAATAGCGTTATAGCTGAGTTTACTATATGTTTTATAAAAAAAAACTGTTTAGAAGATCTTTCTATAGTAAAACATTGAAAACAAGTATTGTTTTCTATATAAAGAACTTATAAGTTAAACTGGATCATAGTTAAAGTCTCATGCAACCCTAATTGAATCCACAATGGCGGGCTTATGGCAGTGAATGCGTATGATAAGTGACATAGTCGAACTATAAAAGCGTATGTTTTACTTCTTGGTTTCATAGTAGAAACTATGGTGCCAATAATTTTATTGTATTAAATTATATTTATTTATTTTATTCAAAACAGGTATAAATCGAGGGCGCACTTAAAATACTCCATTAAACTAATATTCTTTTAACGGTAAAATTTCCATCGCATACCTTTTTGCAGTAATGATGGAATTATACGAAATCCAAATTATTTTGATTGACACTAAACTTCACAAGTTCACACGCCACTTTTCATAAAGTTCCTCGTTTAGAACAGTTTTTGTTAAATATTACACATTAAATTATTTTAGAAATTTCATTCATTCGCATTAAAAGGGACGGCAACTGCTATTACAGAACAAAAAACCTGTATAACGGAATCTCAAATGCTACTATAGCATAAATTGATACTATAATAGCGTTACTGTGTCCTCTATGTCAACAAATTAGCACAATAGTCATCATCACATCACCATTATAGACCTTAAACGTCACGGATGATACTGCTATAGCCCTATTATATCACTAAATGGCTGCATAATTGCGCCAAATCGGCTCTACAGTACCAATATAGACTATTTATAGGACCATTTAATGTGATTTAATTTGGTGCTCTCGGCCACTATAGGACCAGAAATTGTTACTTGGGTACTATTCGACTAGAAAACTATTATGCTCAGCAACATTATGACAACATACGATTCGGTATTATAAATCTGCGTAATGATTTATGCAAAACCATATTCTGCGTAAGGTGTCTCTGACAAACGTGACTTCTTATTATACGAATCAAATTTATGCGAAAAAAGTTTAATGCCATAATCTTATTGGAGTCTCTATTACTCGGTCAATTTCCAATCGTTATCATTACATGTATTGTATTCCAGGTATAGGTACCTAATTATTATTTTGATAAGTTTATACTTTTTATACGAGAAACGAGAGCATTGTGATATGTTTAAATAGACCGCCGCTTTTCCAATACATATAATTCCAATTCCAACTACAAGGTAAGCTATTATAAAACACATACTGTTTTATCCCTGAAATTCTATCAAAACGCGAGGCTAAAAGCTCATGGCAGCTGCATAGTCTACATAATGTAATATGTCCGTGTTCCGATTCGTATCACCAATTTTGGCACAGCACTTGCCTAAATGAAGGCAGCGCGTTCAAAAGGGTCACAACACCAATTTATGGTGGCCTTTGTACTGGTGAATTATGGTGTGTCGCGCCACTTTAGCTGTTGTAGTATTAAAAAACTGATTGGATTGTCTGGGAAAATTTTACGCGTTTTACTATATTGACGCGTCAACGCGTCATACGCCACATAAAAAACCTTGATGGCACGCCAGGCGTGTCATCCGCACAGAAACGGTTAACTATTATTTTAATAAGTAACCATTTTTTTTAATACTACGTCGGTGGCAAACAAGCATACGGCCCGCCTGATGTAAAGCGGTCACCGTAACCTATGGACCTGCAACTCACACAGTGTCATTTGCGCGTTGCCACCCCATTAGAAACTTGTACATTCCCTTTTGCTGTGTTAAGTACACAGCAAAAAGGAGAGTACAAGTTCTAAGGAGGGTTCGGGTTGCCGACGACTCAAAGGACAATAGACGGAACAAGTTAGTTCCGTAAGTCCTCCCGTCATCAGCACACCGCACCCTCGTTGAGCTCTGGCAGCCTTACTCACCGGCAGGAACACAAACAAACAGACACAAACACTTTCCCATATTAGTAGTATGTTAGTAATCAAATTCATTTGAAAAAACAAAACTAAAAAAGTAAATAGCAAAAATATTCTAAATTACTACTTAATAAAAAATAAGAAAATTTTCCCTAGTTTATTTACATTGCCCCTATGGATAGCAATCCAGGGGCCCGTTTCTCGAAAGGCACAAGCCTTGTATTACAAGTGTGTTTCCATGACAACCCATACGATTTGGCAGTTCGCGCACTTGTAATAGTTGTAATACAAAGCTTGTACCTTTCGAGAAACGGGCCCCTGATCTGTTGACCAATATTACCAATTATAAATAGTGCGAAAAGATTTGCCTTCGAATTGTTACGGAAACATGCGGAAACGTACGAAGGTGTCATGCTAATTCAGTCAGTGTCAATACAAGATGTACTGACATTGACTGAACTAGCGTGACAAATACGAACGTTTCCGAAGGAAACCTTTTTCGCACTACATTTGTAAATATTCCTTAAAATCTTTTCAAAAACACGGTTTACTCACAATTACTCATAATACCAGCATTTAAAGGAATCGTCAAAATGTTGGGGCTACGTCATAAACACCGGCCGAATGTTGCCACAAAGGCCGAAGTGAGAAGAAAATTTGCCCATTCAGCCACAAATTCATATTTCAAGAAAGGGAGGTAAAAGGCCTGGTTACCGTCCTAGAAAACAGCACAATCGCTTACGCTTCAAAAGCATTTCGTAGCTAAGCGTTTCTTTTTTGTCCACGTTTTTTAAATGTGTTAATTTTGATAAAGCTCACTTTTTTTAATGCCGATTATTTGCCACTTACAACCAACATTTTAGCCACGTTGATATCTTTCACTTATCTATAGCCAGTTATAGAAAAGTGACTTTAGATATCTGTAAAACCCTAACATAACTAATAATGTTCCTAGTTCCTAGTAAATATCTTTTTCCCCTCACTCGCTCGGAAACACGTGTTTTGTCCTTTAATACCAGCGGGTAAAAACGCATTTTATCCACTAGTGGGTAAAGTAATTTGACCTTGAATAAAGCCAAATTAATTGCTTTAAAATTGATAAAAGTAGGTGAATCTAGTAATAAAGATGATTTACCACCTGTGGAACTACTGGAAGCAGTGATAAACGCATTTTTTTTCGTTGTAGTTTCCTCGCTATAGTGAGGGGAAAAGTTTTGTGTTACACTCGGGTGCAAATGTATTTTACTTCTCGTGTGTTAAAAAACTCACAAGTTCAGGATTCTATTCTCGAACCACTCGCTTCGCTCGTGGTTCAACTATAGAATCCTTTCACTTGCTCGTTTTTCAATTCCACACTCGGCGTTAAAATACAACTTTGCCCCCTTGTATAACAAATAACTATTTTTCACTGTAAAAAGTTGATCGAAATTGATCACTTCACTCAGAAACACTGTTTCACAACTACACCTACCTGTACCATTTAATATGTATAGAATAGTGTTTGCTAGTAATTACCTTATCGTACTTTTTTTTAATTTAAGTTTTATGAACATCAGTAACATCAGTCTCGTGTATGACAACCTTCAACAGTTGCATAGCACTTTGTGGATAATGTTGTTGATTGTACATAATATAATAACACCTACTATAACCGTTGTTGTAATACCCCTTTACAGTTGTTTGTTATCCCTTAAAAAAAGCTTTTCAATCTGAATAGGTATAAAACGTGTCCCATACGTTTTTTTCTTATTGTGTTACCATTTTCCATACAGTTTGTATGGGGAAACTTAGGGGGAAAGTAACAAAAATGTATGAAAATTCTGGGATACATTTTGTCTCCTATTGACATAGAAAGCGATTGTGATTCTGAATTGACTACAAATATTAAAAAAAAATAGACAAACAAAAAAAAACGATCAGTTAGCTCTCTCACTGCTGGCGCGACAGAGCCAGTCTGAGTTTAAATAAATAAATATTGGGGACACCTTACACAGATCAACTTAGCCCCAAACTAAGCAAAGCTTGTACTATGGGTGCTAAGCGACGATATACATACTTAAATAGATAAATACAATACTTATATACATAGAAAACATCCAAGACTCAGGAACAAATATCTGTGCTCATCACACAAATAAATGCCCTTACCGGGATTCGAACCCAGGACCGTGGCTTAGCAGGCAGGGTCACTACCGACTGAGCCAGACCGGTCGTCAAGTTTCGATCGCCACGAAGCGTGAACGATCGTCAATTTGGCTAGGAGAGATGGAAATGTAAATTTCTGAGACGTTTCCGTGTTCTGTTATTTTAAGGAAGTGGTTAGACTTCGGATCTTGATAGGGACAGTTTGGTTGTTTTGAGGATTGAATAGTACAGTTGGCTGCGACAGCTGAGCTAAATAAATGTTGTTTATAATGAGCTAGTGTTATTTTTAAATATTTACATATAACTACTATATAAGCAATTAAACTATAATATCTGTCCTACCAAAGACATATGTAACTCCGTATAGATAGATAAAGTCTAAGAAAAAGACGTACCTCAAAATCATATAGAAAAATAGGTAGGTCACCGGCTAGTAGATAGGTCACCGTACCTTAAAGGCCCACAAAGGTGTATAAGCCATCTGGCTATACACGTTTGGGGGACGCTCGGCTAGTTGGCGCTAATATTAATATTTGACATTTTAACACATATCAAGCTAAGAATATGGGCCAAATTGTCAAAACATGCACTGTGATTACACTATAGATTTAGATATATTAAGCTAGATTCTGTAGTTAGGCCAAAAAGTGTGTCCACATGAGAGGGTAAAGTTGGGGCTGGTGTCCCTCTCGCACTTATTGCCACTGTCAAAATAATTTGAATGACGTCATCACTGTCATTATTTGGGGATAATAGTCAATATTCATAGTTACTACCAAATCTACTAATACCCAATTAAAGGTTTTTTTTTTGCGTAAATCTTTGGTTTTATGGCTTCATAATAATGACTTACCAATTCGTTACAAGGTATTAATACCCTTGCCTCGATATAATACAAAAATAATTTAAGAAGTTTATAAATTTAGTTATCATACAGGTAAAAATACTACTACTATAGTAATCTCTTTAACACTGGTCACACGTGCGAGAGGGACACCAGCCCCAACTTTGACCCTCTCATGTGGACACACTTTTGCTTCTGACAAGAACGCCTTTCTGTACAGGTAATAATGTTCAGTTTAGTATGGCAAAAAAAGTGTGAGCTCAGTCCCTATTGAAGGTCCATGGATTACACATTTTACTTTGACAGTAACTCTGTATAATACTCGATCCTCTTTGGTCCTACTTAGTCAAAGTCACGATCGTAAACGATCCAGACACCGCACACATCTTTTATGTATCAAGTGTATCGAATATAAAACGAAATTACTTACTTATCTCATAACACTTTTTATTAGTAGGGTTATTACTAAACTCACCAACTTTCGATAGGTAAGCTTAGTGTGGAGTAATTACGTAATTACCTGTACAATTTTTAAATAAGTATTTTTATTTTATTTAGTACTAGCTTTTGCCCGCGGCTTCGCTCGATTTAGAAAGAGACAAAAAGTAGCCTATGTCAATCTCCATCCCTTCAACTATCTCCACTTAAAAAATCACGTCTTTTCGTTGCTCCGTTTTGCCGTGAAACACGGACAAACAAACAGACACACACACACTTTCCCATTTATAATATTAGTATGGATACCAAACCCAATATTACGAGTATCATGTAGGTACAGGTAGGCTACCCATGAGCCTCATCATCCGACACGTGGAGATGGTCGAGAAGCTTCTGAATAGCTCAAGGATCTTAGGATCGTAGGGGGTAATTGCACAAAAGATCCCGATGGGTCGAAGTGTATCCGTAAGGGCCCCCGCAGATTTAATATAAGATAAGATGTAGGTACAGTCACCGACATAAATAAGTGATGACTGTACCTTGTCACTTTGACGTCTTGTTTGAAATGTCATACGAAATTGTCAAACGATTGAATGCGACAAGGTATAGAAATCATCACTTATGACGGTGACTGTACCTACTACAGATATGTCTGAAGCCATTGTACCACACGAACATCAACAAAATTCACTTAACCTATAATAAATTCAATCTCTTTGCAATAAGGTCCAAAGATTTATTATTGAATGAGAGCTGACTCTCCGCGACAAAAATAGTCATTGTCTCCTTAGACCACAAAATAACATTATATTTTTCTCGTGAGATGTTAATATTTTTTGACGCAGGACTAAATTGGAAGTAATGGCTACACTTTTATGAAATCCCTGGGTCCATTAACGCCTATAGTCTGCCAGTGAGATATTTAACATAATATTATTTTTAGATATTTTTTGAGGCACGAGGCAAGCAAATTAATTATATTACCTACACCAAAGGCTCTGATTTTCTTTTTGCCGATTTTATCTGTGGAGTAGCGCACGTGGAATTGAAATTTATACTCTTATAAAATCGTGGGACATTGAAATTAGGGTAGGTAGTTAAAGATTCGCTTTTTTGATTTCGCATTTGCCATGATTGTTTGACGTTTTAGAAGGATCATTACGTAAACTTACAAAATTTTAATTCAGAGGCAAAATGATTGGTCACTTGATACGACATGATACCTTCTTTAAAAAAATCTTATCAAAATAATCTCATGTTTTCATATAACTCTAATGACTTGACTAGAAGACAAAAGTTTAGGTACTAATGAGCATTATTGTGTACCCATCTCTTCGTGAATTCAACAAACCTGTATACTAGTTTTTTTCAGGGCCCGATTTAAACAGTTTTTACTTTAAATACGTAACATCTCGTATTAATTTGAAACATTGGTTTAACTTGTTATGAAAAGTTTTTTGTGAATTAAAAAAAAAGTTTCCAAGATACAAACACGATTATATTTTTCCTGTAATATTTAGTGTTTCTGTTTGTTTGTCCGTATGGCTTCACGCAAGCGCATAAGATAGATATTTACTAGCGCGTTTCGTGAGCGACGAATTGACATGATCTTTTGTTTGTCCGTCTTTCTCGGCAAAACGCGCGGAGCGACGAATTGACATGATCTTTTAAGTGGAGATAGTTGAAGGGATGGAGAGTGACATAGGCTACTTTTTGTATCTTTCTACCGCGTGCAAAGCCGCTGGCAAAAGCTAGTATTGTATAAACTAAAGATCACGATAGCTAAAACACCGGGAGCTGCAATTAAGGCGCAATATCGTTAAAATAAAAAAGGCTGCATAATTACTGAGAAAGTGGTTTTTTAAATACGTTTTAATCGATTTTTCTTGAGCTTCTTGTTAACTACGACGTTTATGAGATATTTTTTGTAGGTAAGTGTTTTCTATTTAAACTGTTGCTTTTTTTAATCGTTTCTTAATAAGGATATTTATGTACCTAATTAAGATTTTAGTAATGATAGAAAATCAATAGGTACTAATATGGATGGTGGACGTACGACAGTTAAAACTTACTAACTAAAAATCATAAAATTGATATATGAAAAAGTGCACTAGTTAATTAATTCAAATGAAAATATTTTAACCTGTACTTAGGGCGCCACAAGTCCTTAAGGAATTGCAAATATGTATGATGGAAAATCCACCTGAGTCATTGTGTTTTTAACCCGGATGGCCGAACTGTGGCCGAGCGGTTTCAGATATCTGCCGCGATTGCTGAATACGCTGCTTCGATTCTGCCTTGGTCAGAAGTTTACCTTACATATAAGTAGTTTACTTCAGTTTTAATAATAAATGACCTAATCTCAAAGCAATAATCTAAATTGCCCGTCAAAAGTCAGTTTTCCCACAAGACGAAACGTATCTAATAAAATAAGTTTCAGCTTCATAACATTCTCAAGGGGCACAGAAAGATACAAGAATCTCTCGAAGTAGGTAATTAAATACAGTAAAGCACTAACTTGCGAGGCTCGTCTCTCAGAAGTGAGCCGCTACCATGAGGTTTAAAAGGACAATAAATCTTATCGTCACTACTTTTAAAAAAACTTGTATCTTCGTCTGTCAATGAAACGAAAATTGTAGTAAGTATGTATGGAATGCATATAGACTTACTGCGTTTTGACTTTGAGGAACAGCGTGAGATACGAGATTTTTTAAAAGTAGTGACGTTATGTGTATAGGCAACTAATAAAGTAAATTAGCGTGATGAAGGAAATTCACTGTCTTAAAAAAAAATAGTGCGTGAAGTCCCTTTGCGCGGAAGAAGTTAAACTTCGTAAAATAATCTTAAAAACATTATGTCAAGTGACTGTTACGTTTTTGTGTTTAGTTACTTCCAGCTTTTACATTCCTCTTTGCTCAAATTATTGAAAAAACAAACATAAACTTATGAAATACGGACAATTTCAAGAGTTTCAATTCAAATATTGGCATATACTTGGCATATTCCTGCCATCAGTATAGCATTTTTCAAAATTCGAGTTGGCGCCACTGAGCGTTAAACGTTTACGGCTGTCAGTTGGAAGTTACATTAGAAGTTGCACTTCAAAAATATAATGTTCATACTTTATTGTATCTATTTAATACGTCATCGCATTGGGAATGACATTAGCAATGACAGATTTCATTTTCATTTATTTTCATTAAACAATACATGATTGTGTTTGAAATTAAGGACATAAAATAGACAATTTGTATATGCTAAAAATATATAAACTAGAGCAAGCAGGTACATAAATTTGCCATGTACATGCGTCAAAGTTTGTATGAAGTGTATTAGCTATCTCAATCCTAAACTAAGCGCGGTTCAGTAATACCAGCTGGCAACCATAGCAACTTAATCTACCTGGTTACCATAGTGACAGATATCCGTCGTCAGGTAGCTTGCTCGCCCAAGGGGATGTTTGGTAGATTGGATGTATTAGGCCATTTTTAGGCCACCCTGTAGCTTGTCAAGCGATTCATCTTTTACAATAACTGCATATGAGAAAACCAAGAAAATTGGTTTTCCAATACATTGTTTCATACCCTAAAAATGTCCCTTTACTAACGATTGTAGTTTATAGGGTCCCGATAAAAACTTCCCGGACGTAAAACTGGTTTTAACGTCCCGGGGACCAACCCGCACGCCTCAGCGCTTCTCACTTAAAGCTATTACATATTATTAGTGATTTCGTGTTTGTGTTCAAAAAAAGTTAATACATAAATATTTGGATTTATTTATGTATTAACTTTTTTAATATTATAAATGGGAAAGGGGTTTGTTTGTTTGCTCGTCTTTCACGGCAAAACGGAGCGACGAATTGACGTGATTTTTGAAGTGGAGATATTTGAAGGGATGAAGAGTGAGATAGGCTACTTTTCGTCTCTTTCTAACCCCCCACTTCCCTGAAATCAGGGGTAGAAGTTTGTATGGAGAGTTTCGCAATTTTCGAATTTAACGCGAGCGAAGTCGCGGGCAAATGCTGTATAATATTATAAATGGGAGAGTGTGTTTGTTTGGTTGTCTTTCACGGCAAAACGGAGCGACGAATTGACGTGATTTTTTAAGTGGAGATAGTTGAAGGGATGGAGAGTGACATAGGCTACTTTTTGTCTCTTTCTAACGCGAGCGAAGCCGCGGGCTAATGCTATTATGAAATAAGCTCATTGCTGCGGCCGTGAGCAACGTCAAACAAACAACATTGGCACCGTGCAGTTTCCCTTTGCTTGACGAACTAGTGGAAGCACAAGACGAGACAAGACACATTCGCCACAGACACTGCCGACTACTGACACACTGCACACTATTCATTCCTACAGCTCTCATCTCTGTCGTCATCTTGGCAAATCTTTCAATCTCTGTTGAGATAAGTACTCATCCTTTTTTATTACATCTTTCAGAAAGCCAGACGAGTGACAATGAACACCGAAATTGCGACCGAAACTCGCAAGGCAACGGCACGACAACTAGAGATGCAGCTAAAAACAACAGCACAGGACCTACACGAGTCGAGGGCCTTGTCGAAGCAGTTGTTGGAGGAAAGGGAGGAAAGCGAAGTGGAGCTCCAGAAAGTAATCAACAAAAACTCAGAATTGAAAAGGGAGCTGGCGGACAATGATGTGCAGCTGACTGATGCCCGCGGAGAAGTGGACCGTTTGCAAGGCACAATAGACACCTTCAACCAGTGCGCTTCGACACATGAAGTGGCCTTGGCCCGCATCACACAGTTAGAAGAAGAACTGGGTGCGGCTAATGAGGAACTTAATTTGTTTAGGAAAGAGCGGGAGCACTATGATGCTTCGCAGTTACAGAATGTGTACCAAGAGTTGGTAAGCGGTGAAACACAATTGAGTAGGGACTCCAAACACATAGTATTCTTTAATAGTAGTAATAAGTTAAAAAAGTACATTAAGATTAATAGGTATATTAGGAGAACCCAAAAGCTGATCAAAGGCCAGGCATGTATTAAAAAATATAGTAAATTAAAACATACATTAACAGTTATGAAAAATAGGGTTCAAGACTGTCATTCAGAGCTGGAAGTCAAGGAATCAAATTTTCTGAAATTAAATGCCGACATTAACAGGCTGAAAGATGAGCTTTTGGCAGTATCCACCATGTATGAGACTACTAAAAAACAAGTTGAGGAGCACATACAGGCTTTTAATAGATTGCTGCTAGAAAATAGAGATTTGGAGGAGCGGTGTAAGGCATTATTAAATGGAAAACATTGTAATTGTGGCCAAATGCCACCAGCAAAGATTATTCAAGCCGATGTGGCCCACGACACAACTAGGCATGCGGCAGTAGTTAAACAGCCCCCTAGAGCAGTCAGTAAGACTGTTGTTTTTTCAGATCAGATTGGGTTAGGAATGGGCCCATTATTGAGCTACCAGTTAGAGCAACAAGTGACAAATTACTGTTATCAAAACATTACTTTGTCTCATTTATGTGACCTTATTTCAAAGGGATGTTATGATAGCAGTACTACATTAGTAATTTTATTAGGAAATAGTCTTAATGTAGATAAGCTTAGCATAGATAAATTGATGTCCACACTAAATGTTATTGAAAAATCTGGTGTGGGGAAAATTATATTATGTGCACTACCTTATGCAGAAAATGTATCATATGACTATAATTGTAAGATAGCTTACTATAATTCTTTAATGTACCATGCCATAGCTGTTAATAAAAAGTACCATTTCTTTGACTTAAATAAATTCATTGAGCGCTTCATGCTAGCTCCACGGAAGGTATTTTTGCCAAAGAAATTATTTGTATATTTAGTGGAGTTATTGGCCTTCAATATTGAGCCAAATAGATGTAATAGTGTTATATATAAGTCTCAGTCAGCTGACAAAGCCAAGGACCCCATGCCTCATTTAAACTAGATTGTAAGACAGCGGAAAAACACCTGAATATGAACGTTGTTCACCAGAATATTCAGGGTTTTTCCAGCAAAGAATTAGAAGTAGGATTATTTTTAGATAGTAATAATGTTGAAGTTATGTGTATTACTGAACATTGGTTGAAACAAGAACAGTTGATATTTGATTATGTTAATTTTAAATTAGCTAGTTTTTTTGCCAGAAAATCTGCTGCTCATGGTGGCTCCCTTATTATTGTTAAAAATTGTATGAAGTGTAAAGAGCGCAAAGATGTTGTAAAATATTCCATAGAAAGAACTATAGAAATTTCATGTGTTGAATTAGACAGATATATTATTGTATGTGTTTATAGACCACCATCAGCTGACTTCAGCATATTTGAATCTACAATGGAAAATGTTCTGAATTTAGTATGCAAGGGCCAAAAACATGTTATTGTATGTGGAGATTTTAATGTTAACTTGCTCGAGTCATCTAGTAATACTGTTAAAATGTTCTGTTTGTTTAAATCATTTAATTTATTTAATTTATTTCTTGAACCTACCCGGGTAGGTGTGACTAGTGCAACATGCCTAGATAATATTTTTTGTAACTGTGAATTTATAGATAAGAAATTATTTAACTGTTTTCATTCCGATCACAGCGGCCAAAGGGCAGCTTTCTTAAACGTTATTCATGATACTCCACAAACAATAACATATAGACCCATTACTGGATCTCGCTTGGAATCATTCAAAAATGAAATTCTACATAGTTTGTCTATAATACCATTTTCGCATTATGACTGTAATCATTTGTATCAAGATGTTTTCAATGTAATTCTTAATCAATTTAATAACAATTTCAAAGTGAAATCTATTAGTGGGTCAAAAGTTAAAACAAAGTTTAGTGAATGCCCCTACTGTAGGTATTCACAAAAGTAGAAAAAGACTTTATGAACTTTATGGTGAGAGAGAGCTGAACAAGAATTCAGAATTCCTGGACTATGTAAGAAACTACTCAAGAATCTTCAAGAAAGTGTGTTTAACTGCCAAGAAAAACTTTATTAGTTCTAAATTGAAAGTGTCGGACAACAAAGTGAAAACAACTTGGAGTATTATAAATAAAGAAGCTGGTAAATGTAAATCACGCGATTGTCAAGTCAACATTGTATCAGATAATCAACAAATAGTGTCGAACAGCGATGTTGCCTCGGCATTCGAAGATTATTTCTCAAATATAGCCGTTAACACCACAAAATGTTTACATTCTTCTGCGGCTCAAGCCCATTCATTACTTTGTGCTAATGTTAAGAAATGTAATAATTCATTTGAATTTAGTCAAGTAGACTCTGTAAATATTGTTAAAACATTCAAGTCACTCAATTTAAAGAAAACGGAAGACTTATGGGGAACATCAGTTAAAGTAATTAGTCATGTCATAGATATAATAGCACCTTACTTGGCCGTAATATATAATATTTCAATTTCACAAGGCACCTTTCCAGATCTTATGAAATGTAGCAAAGTCATACCGCTTTTTAAATCGGGTGATTCGAGTGATATAACCAATTTCCGTCCCATATCAATACTTCCTGTACTAAGTAAAGTCTTTGAGAAGCTAATGTTAAATGATCTACTGGGACACTTCAACAGACATAGATTACTTACAAGCAAACAGTTCGGTTTCACAAGGGGCCGTTCCACGACCGATGCTGCTTCGGTACTCATTAAACATATATATAATTTTTGGGAAAATTCTTGTGATGCAATTGGCATATTTTGTGATCTTTCAAAAGCCTTTGATTGTGTGGATCATGGAACGCTCATTTTGAAATTAGAACACTATGGTTTGTCTATAAATGCCCTAAACTTTATGTCTTCTTACCTTAGCAATAGAACACAAACAGTAGTTGTTAACAAAACTCGCTCTAGCGGGACTGTAGTCCAATTAGGAGTGCCACAAGGCTCAATTTTAGGTCCATTCCTGTTTTTGGTTTATATAAATGATTTGCCATGTATAGTGAAAAACTTTTTGTGAAATAGTACTTTTTGCTGATGATACATCACTGCTTTTTAATGTTGACCGAAAATCTACGGATTACAATGTAATTAATAGCACGTTAGCTGATGTACTGCAGTGGTTTACTGTCAACAATTTACTTCTTAATTCTAAGAAAACCAAATGTATTCGATTTTCTCTGCCGAATGTTAAACCAATCGATACAAAAATACTTTTGAATGATGAATGCTTAGAGATGGTAGATACAACACTGTTTCTTGGTTTAACATTGGACAAAAATCTACAATGGAGTCCTCATATAAAGAAACTAGCAAGCAAATTAAGTTCAGCCGCATACGCCGTTAGGAGAATCAGGCAACTGACTAATGTTGAGACAGCTCGCCTAGTGTATCATAGTTATTTTCACAGTGTAATGTCATACGGTATTCTGGTTTGGGGCAAAGCAGCTGACATACAGACTATCTTTGTATTACAAAAGAGAGCCATTCGTTCTATTTACAACTTAGGAACACGTGAATCAGTAAGAGAACTCTTCAAAGAAATTAATATCTTAACTGTAGCTTCCCAATACATTTATGATAGTATAATTTATGTTGTTAAGAATTTAGACTGTTTCACTAAGAATTCTGATATCCATAATTATAACACTAGAAACAAAAATAAGCTTGCCATAAAGAAGTTTCGTGTCCGTAAAGTACAGAAGTCATTTGTTGGGCAATGCATTCATTTTTATAATAAGTTACCTGACACTGCTTTGAGATTACCCCTCCCAGCTCTTAAGAACTACTTAAAAAAATCATTGATGTTAAAGGCTTATTACAGAGTCGAGGACTATTTGACAGACAAACATGCATGGCCCGAACCAGAAACTACAAAAAACGAATAGCAATTAAAATAATTGTATTATGTATAGAGGACACAGTTCAGATAAGAAAGCACATCAAATATTTTATATTTTATGTTGTGTAGGTAAATTACATATTTAATGATATTGAGATTCATATTATCTTTTTCTTCTATGACAATTTGATATGTTTTCTCTGAAGAAGAACGACGTATTATTAAGCAATAATATAATTTATTGAAATTGATTTCCATAGAGTACCTAGTCTGTTCATATTCTTTGATGAATACTTTTGCATGTTAAATTGTATGTTGTTATTTAATGCATGTTAATTATAAGATGTAATGTTTTGAAAAGAAGTTGCCCGCCGAGTTTCTTGCCGGTCCCATAGTGGATACCCCCTCCTAAGTCCTTGTAATTCCGCCATTGAGGCAATTCTGTCCTTGAGAGGTTTTTTCATACAACGTTACGCCCGGTTGGTTTTTCAAATAAATATCGATCTCGTATTAATAGTCGCACAAATCAAAGCACATTTTCCAAGAAAATATAAACATGAATGAGGCCCTTAATCCGCCATAATGTATATTTAAATGTGAGAGCAAACGATGACACCCCACATGAATACGCTTTTACGAACAGTTTTAAAGAAAAATTAACTTATAAAGCACTCATAATAGTCCATTTCTGCCTGCATGACTGCACGCAGGGCTGCATCTGCACGTAGTCTGATTCATTTTTTTTTTTTAATTTATTGGAAACAAAGATTACAGTTATACAGTTTCTAGTTTTTTCGCCAAACTTACGTTTAACGGCGAAATGAAGCACTCATTTTCAAAGTTAGTACCTTAAATTATATTAAAAGACTTATTCTAGTGTTAATAGATAATAATATCTTATGAATGGCGCTTTTCATTAATAAATATGTGTACATTTCTATAACGTAACTCGTTGCAATAAGGTGAAAAAATTTACGTATTTATGAACTTGACTGTACATATATATTAAAATTCGCGCGACATGCACTTAGCAGATAAAGGTTGTCCTTCATTTCTATTTTCAAACACTGACAGTGCATCAAAAATTTAGTCATAAGCTCTCCGAAATATGTCGCGCGTGGTACAAAAAATTGTACTCGATTAAATTTTGAAAAAATCCCCGACATTGTGCACCGATTTTCATCAAACGTACGTAGCTAAGAACACTCCCGACTAATTCAGCTTTCAAACAAAAAAGAAATCTAATTCGGTTTATCCATACTACGATGCCACAGACGAATCCTTTTTTGCGTCGGGGTTTAAAAACAATGGAAATCAACGCACAGACGCAACAATAAGATGTGAAGTCTATTAAATATGAGAGCAAACGCGAAAGAAAGCGATGGCACCCCTCATGAATACACCGAGCAGTCGCCTAGGAGAACAATCACTCATTATAAAACTACAAAATGAGTAATTCCCTATCTACATAGTCTGTCATAAATTTTAGTAACATTATCTGTGTAGAAAAAAAAGCATTTGCCTGTAAAACTACAGAGGAAACAGTCAATAACCTTTTTGCGGAGAAATTATCATACCTGCCGATTTTTGAGTCTTACGCGTTCGAATTCAGAAAATTGACACTGAAAATAATAGGGAATTCAAATTAAAAGACCACCTGAGACTAGTTGTGCTATGGGCGATTATTATGACTGTAAATATAATAAATATTTCCGACCTCTTCTCCAATTCCCCATTAAACAGCCTTCAAATCCAATGCAGACAAGAATAATAGCTTAACATACATCAAACCCATTGCCTTAATTAAATAACTTGCTAACTAACCCTATCAAAGGCGATACCATATTACAAATTACTCAACATGCATTCACCTTTAATAAAGTGCCACCAGGGGCCAATTTCTCGAAGCTACAAGTCACACTTTACAAGCGGTAGTCAATGTCTAATATATTTATTTTTCATCACAAAAACTCGTTACTAAATGTGATTTTGCAATTATAGATGTGAATTATAGAAAAATCGTTCTCCCAAGTGAGTTAAAATTTCAAATAGGTATTTTTTTTTTTTATCTTTTTACATATTTTTATATTGTAAGTGGGATGAAAAAACTAAGCAAAGCTTGTGTGCTAACTCGATATACATACTTAAATAGATAAATACATACTTAGTCTAAATCTTAAATCATTTATGAAAGCCGTCGCGAATTTAATTTTTTTTTTTTAGTAATATTCAAGTTCCATCCATGTTCAGGAATGTAATATCTGTTTCATTACGGCAGCAAACAGTCATTACAGATACAATAAATGGAATACAGAAAAGAAAAACAGTGCAGAAAATTTTAGAAATAGGTATTGTTCAATAATTATGAAAATTGATACTAAGCGGTAGAAATATATTTTTTCGTACAACCTAAGACCGTTTTCACATTATCCGATCCGATATCGGATGTCGGAAGGATTTCAATAGAAAAATTCAAGATGGCGCCTGTAATGTATGGGATAACGGTCCGACATCCGATATCGGATCGGATAATGTGAAAAAGCACTAACCGGCAGCGTGCCATGACAAGTTGGAAAGAGACTTCCGCTTGTAACTTGTAACTTTCAGTTTTGAGAAACGGGCCCCAGGCCGTACCTAACGTCACTATCGCTTAACTTCGTAAGCGTATTCAGCTAGCTGTCCCTGTCGCTCTTCTGTATTGGCGCGACAGAGCCAGACTGCGTCGATCGCCACGTAGCGTCAACGATTGTCACTTCAGCTGGGCCGGGAAGCTCCATTACCTTTAATTTTGAACGTTATGTTACAAGACATTGACTTGGCTTGGCTGTCCATCTTAATATCCATATCCATACTAATATTATATTTAATGGGGAATTGTGTCGTGTTTGTTTGTTTGTCCGTATTTCACGGCAAAACGGAGCGACAAATGGACGTGATTTTTGAATTGGAGATAGTTGAAGGAATGGAGAATGACATAGGCTACTTTTTGTCTCTTTGTAACGCGAGCGAAGCCGCGGGCAAAAGCTAGTCCATAGCAATATTATAAATGGGAAAGTGTGTAATTGTGTATGTCTGTTTGTTTGTCCGTCTTTTACGGCAAAACGGAACGACGAATTGTCGTGATTTTTTTAGTGGAGATAGTTGAAGGGATGGAGAGTGACATAGGCTACTTTTTGTCTCTTTCTAACGCGAGCGAAGCCGCGGGCAAAAGCTAGTAATAGTATAAATGGGAGAGTGTGTTTGTTTGGTTGTCTTTCACGGCAAAACGGAGCGACGAATTGACGTGATTTTTGAAGTGGAGGTATTTGAAGGGATGGAGAGTGACATAGGCTACTTTTTGTCTCTTTCTAACCCCCCACGCCCTAAAATGGAGGGAGGAAGTTTGTATGGAGCGTATAATATTATAAATGGGAGAGTGTGTTTGTTTGGTTGTCTTTCACGGCAAAACGGAGCGACGAATTAACGTGATTTTTGAAGTGGAGGTATTTGAAGGGATGGAGAGTGACATAGGCTACTTTTCGTCTCTTTCTAACCCCTCACTTCCCTGAAATCAGGGGTAGAAGTTTGTATGGAACATTCCGCAATTTTCGAACACGAGCGAAGCCTTGGGCAAAAGCTAGTATTATGGAAAGCGGTGAAAGCTCAAATTATGTTGGTGGGTAACGCGGAAATTAAGTTTTGGTGACATGGGTCTCTCATTTTGTCAGGCTTGGTTTTAGTTCCCAATTCTTACAGAGATTTTAGTCGGAATAGACGTGGAAACCCGAATGAATTATTTCCTTATTACGAATTTTATTTAGGAAGGTTATGTGCAGGGATTTTGTCAGCAAATCGCTTAGCCTACTGGTTATTACTGAGTGCAATAATTTATACCAAGGGATTGTGTGGCTGACGGCTAAGGAGTTGCATGTCTCTCTGTTTCCGTAACAGTTAGATAAGTACCCTTTTTGTGAAAACTTCAGATTAATATATATTTGTGTACAGTTAACCAATTAGAATCCTAGGTCACTTTAGAACCAGTGCTTTATTTGCCATAAAAGTCAGTTTGACTTTTACTATAAAGTTCTATAGTGGCCTAGGATTCAGATAAGTTGACTAAAGATAGCCCGGCCCCTTAATTTGGGCTACAGTTCGGTGTGGCAGCAAGAAACTTGGCATGTATATAACTAGGTATAAGAA
Source organism: Leguminivora glycinivorella (assembly GCF_023078275.1). Taxonomy (NCBI): domain Eukaryota; kingdom Metazoa; phylum Arthropoda; class Insecta; order Lepidoptera; family Tortricidae; genus Leguminivora; species Leguminivora glycinivorella. The sequence goes on along the minus strand of NC_062986.1, from coordinate 6,364,913 downwards.
ATATTTATATCCCGATTTTCTGTTATTTCAATGAGCTAAAGCTATACAAGTAATTAAGATAAATAAACGTCTAAGAGCCTATAATCTTGTGGCACAACAAAGCTTATCAAGTTTCAACTTGAAAGGTCTGAGAGATACTTCGTGAATATAATCCATTATAAGGTCTAGACTAGACTTGTTGACTTTAGTTTCATATGAACAAGTTTATTTTAATAAAAAGACAGTAAAAATGTGTGCTAATTATTTTAAATAAACATACATACAAATCTCGCTCATATCCCATACAACTACAAGTTTCAGTGCCAGTCTTGGCAATAAAGGGGTTTAATGAAAACGAAATTGTGACATTACAGTGACAGCTTGCCAGCCTCTCGCCTACGCGACAATTTAACACGTCCCAAACTCGACTTCTACGATACCTATGTGACGAAAGGGGGCGATGAAATTTTTAACCCGTCAAGGGTTGAATAAAAATGTGATAGGTATGTCACAGAGTAGTAATAGAACAGAGTGAGTCTCACTGAAGACCGGCTGTGACCCAACAATGGCGGACTTTTTATTTTTATTTTATTTTATGGCTCGGTGGCGACCTTTCAAGCCAGCAATGGCAGACAGTTTGCGATGTGCAAACACGATTTAAAATCAAAATAATTATAATTCAGTTCAAAAGAAAATCAATTCTTCATTAATTTATCAAAAATTAATTATTTTACTTGAAATTTAGAAATATCTTGTTTTTAACAAATAATAATGACTTAGTGCGCCGTGTGCAAATACTATTAAAAAAAATACTGGTCACACTCTTGTTTTGCAGTTTGTTGGTTTACGATTATGAACATTAATTAATATTGTGATTTTACGCATAATAACGTGATAAAGTATTAATTTACGCATGAAAAGTTGCTCCGTATTTTTTTTTCTTTCGATTATTGTCATTTTTATACAATTTGACAACGCATGTAGGCATATTTTCTTATTTTTCTGGAGATGTTTTCGCCACGGGCGCCTCGATCACAAAACTATGAATGTGGATGATGGAATCACAGGTTTTTCTTCGGAGTTATCCGTCCATAGAATTATAGGTTCATGAGGTATGTGACTTTTCATCAAAGAAACGTCCTTTTAAAATGAAAATCTTTGGAATAAGGATTGTAGCGATTTATATTATTTTAACACATTAGTACCGCTGACCCAATATAGTTAGTTAGTTCTTGGGTACGTAGCCGCATGGCACAAACGCTAACGCTCACGAAACGAAATGTTCGTAGATATCTATCCCTATCGCTCTTGCGCGCGCCAGAGCCAAACTACCTTTCGCGGCGGTTCGTTTTCGTTTCGCGTCGCAGTAAAGCCATTCGGCTACGGAGCCTGTTCGTAGGCGCTTTTACCTACATATGCATTTCTACATGTTATCTGCTACGCACGTTGCGCGTAGCACGCACTGCCACTGCATGTGATAATGGTAGAATGTCGCTCTCTAGCGCTACGCTAAGCTGACTGATCGTAGCCGTATGTTTTACGTCGTACACAGTGCACGGCAAACTTATAGACTTATACGGCCTAGCCACGACATTGGTCTACGCGCGACAGCGGTGAGCGGCAGCCATACGTGCGAATGAAAAGTCTCATCGCTGTGTCGCGCTCCAACGTATGGCCGCCGCTCACCGCTGTCGCGCTTAGACCAATGTCGTGGCTGAGTCGATAGACCATTACGCGTTGGTGGGAGCAAGATCACACATTGTACAGATACGAGCAAAAACCCGCAGAAATTCAGTCTGGCTCTGTCGCGCCAATACGCAAGAGCGATAGAGATAGATAGCTACGACAGAATTATCGTGAGCGTTTCGTGAGCGTTTTAGCTATATTATCCATATCGTATCTTAATCGTATAATTAACGTCTAATCAAGCCTGTGTTTTTTTTTTGCACTCTTGGAGTGATAACAGTCAAATACACAAATGTCATGTCACATGTCAATGTTCGAATTGAGTCTACACTCTACTACAGTGGAAACTGTATAAGTGGAATCGCAAGGGACCGGCTGTTTAGATTCGCTTATCCAGGTTTTCCATTTATCCAGTTTTCCACTTATCCAGGTTCAAATAAAACGTTTTCTCACTTACAGAGGCTCTCGCTAATAGAGGTTGTCGTTGCTAGTAATGTCGCTTATAGAGGTCACGTGTATATGGTCAAATAAATATGTAGGTATCTTTTATTTAATATGCATGTAGATATAAATTAATAATAAAATAGGTACAAAAAGCAATACTCTTAAACAATCCAAAATACTGTTATACAAAAATAATAGCTTTCCTTTGTTATGAAGTAACTTATTTTTTTTTTTTTATACTACGTCGGTGGCAAACAAGTATACACCGTCACCGTAACCTATGGACGCCTGCAACTCAAACAGTGTCACATGCGCGTTGCCACCCCATTAGAACACCGCACCCTCGTTGAGCTCTGGCAGCCTTACTCACCGGCAGGAACACAACACTATGAGTAGGGTCTAGTGCTATTTGGCTGCGGTCTTCTGTAAGGCGGAGGTACTTCCCCAGTTGGGCTCTGCTCTAGATTCGAGCGAGACGATATCCGTTGTGCTGTGCCCTACCACACAAAGCGGAATATCATTCGCTATGCCCTACCTCCTACTGTTATATATATATTATATATAACAAAATCACTTCTAAGATTTATTTATGCAAGAAAAACCAGTATGGTTAAATAAATCAATATACTGATTGTACTTTAATGAAAAAATCAGATTTTTTAATTTCATCTTGAAGAGATAACCACTTGATTGTGTGCTTAGGCATTGCTTATCTAACAGCACGGCACCGCACCGCAGCTAAAACCAAACTGAACGAAGTGTAATCTCATACAAAATATATAGTTAAAACACAAACCATAATGTTAACGAAACAAACTACCCTCCTTGCGGCGGTTTATTAAAAATACAAATTTTATAACGCCAAGCTTTTTTTTTTTTTTTATACTACGTCGGTGGCAAACAAGTATACGGTCCGCCTGATGTAAAGCGGTCACCGTAACCTATGGACGCCTGCAACTCAAACAGTGTCAAACAGTGCTTTTCCACTCATAGAGGTTTCGGAGACGATTGCTTCCAGTTGCAGAGTAGTAAGTGTATATCCTTTTACCGAAATTATGTATGATGCAAGATGACAGCAAACCTATAAAGATGTTCTATCACCTGGCAAGCTTCAAAGTCTCTTAAAACTATGCCAAATAGGAAGCCAAAATAATCCATGTAGATTACCTTAGGACTTTAAATAAACGTGGCCTTAACGGCTCATACTTAAGGCCCATTTTCCCTATTTTCTTTGTTATCCGGATAATTATAATCTGCGTAACAAAGGCTTGTTTACTGAGAGCGCCAACAGCAAAGATTTTTAGAGTAAGGATAAAGCAATTCATGTAAATTTTGGCTAAAATTCTCGTTTGATGAGCCTTGGAATGCTACAACACGGTTGATGGTTGCGCATCACGCGCGCATGCTTAATGGGCCACATAGACTGTGCCGACTGTGCGCTTGGTTGGCTTTTGTGCTTGGCGGTGTTTCTGAGAATGCTGGTCCAACGTGACAATAGCTTAGGACGGCTTCACACTAAGTCCGATACGAACCCGGGAAAATATGGCCTGTAGTAGACGTAGAACTATTTCTATCGTTCACTAGATCGGAACAATCATCATCCTCCTTGCGTTATCCTGGCATTCTGCCACGGCTTATGGGAGCCTGGGGTCCGCTTTGACAACTAATCCCAAGATTTGGCGTAGGCACTAGTTTTTACGAAAGCGACTGCCATCTGACCTTTCAATCCGAAGGGTAAAATATAGACCTTATTGGAATTAGTCCGGTTTCCTCACGATGTTTTCCTTCACCGAAAAGCGACTGGCAAATATCAAATGACATTTCGCACATACATACATACATACAATCACGCCTGTATCCCATAAAGGGGTAGGCAGAACACATGAAACTACTAAAGCTTCAGTGCCACTCTTGGCAAATAAGGGGTTGAAAGAAAACGAAACTGTGACATTGCAGTGACAGGTTGCCAGCCTCTCGCCTACGCCACTATTTAACCCATATCCCATAGTCGCCTTCTACGACACCCACGGGAAGAAAGGGGGTGGTGAAATTCTTAACCCGTCACCACACAGGTAAACACATAAATTCCAAAAAACTCATTGGTGCGAGCCGGGTTCGAACCCGCGACCTCGCACAAGTCGCACGTACTTACCGCTAGACTATCAGCGCTTGTCACTAGATCGGAACAATGACGGAAAGAAATCGGTTGACGGATATCGGATCTAGTACGTCAATTACCATAGCGTATCGTAGCTAGCTCTTCCTATCGCGCTTTTGACTGCGTTTCGATCGCCACCTCAACGATTGTCACTTCGACTGGGCCGGGCCATGTTGCCCGTTTGCCACGTCCTTACAGAGTAATATAAGTCGATGGCAACAAAGATGCCACGCAAAATTACAGCCCCTTTTATTTCCAGCGTTTGAAGGTAAACACGTTGAATAATAAATGGAATCGTGATTTTTCTCGTGATAACTTTGAGGTTTTATCAGATATTTTTGACGGAAATGCGAGTGGAAATTCGAAAGGAATATAATAGGTACTTGAGAGTGTTTGTTTGGAGTATTTTTTTCTTGTATTTCTAAAAATACAGCACTTTATTTTTAGGTTAAGTACTGTGCCTGTGCTTCATATTTTATATTTAGGTGTAAATACTTTTGTAACTTACCTATATAATGTAGATCGCCAATTATCGAATCGTCGAATTGATAACGCATTGACCGGCAATCCAAGGATGTGGGTTCGAGTCCCACGTTGACCAGAGTCGATCACTGTTGATTTTTTCATTGCGATTGATATCTGCATTTATAATTTGCGATTTATAAAGTGGTACGTTCCACAATAAAAGGAAAAATCTACTTATATTTTTATATTTAAACATATAGATTATTAACATTATATCATGTAGGTACGAAATAACGGAAATATAGTTGGAACTAACTCAAAAGACTCATCTAGGTATACTTAAAAATTATGACTATTCATTCAATGCTAAAATTTAGTATTAGGAAATGAGGTAAAGAAAAGTCTCACGTAGATGAGAAAGAGAGTTATAATATAGGTATAGATAGGCGTTTTCGCTATCAAGAAGTACTTATCGTATTCTAACGCCGTGGCTTGCGTGGGCGACGGTCGCGCGATGCGACTCATACGAAATCAAACCTTATCGATATGGAAGTATGAGACGCGACGGCGACGTCGCGCGACGGTCGCGCGACCGTCACCCACGCAAGACACGGCGTAAGTGTATAAGGCCTGAGTTTACGCTCATATTGGGCGTGCAGTGGGGTAGGGCGTGCGGCGTGCATGTCAAACAATTGAAGTTCATACAAGTGTCCTGAGTCGACGCCGCATAGGGTGGACGCACGCTCGTCCGCCCCGCCTAACGGCTCAGCCCACGACATTGGTCTAAGCGCGACAGCGGCGAGCGGCGGCCATATATTGGAGCGAGACACAGCGATGGGACTTTTCATTCACACGTATGGCTGCCGCTCACCGCTGTCGCGCTTAGACCAATGTCGTGGCTGGGCCGTAACACTCCGCTCCGACCATCCACCCAGGCTTTACACTTTTTGTTTCCGATTATCGGAAATTTTTAAAAATTCAAGATGGCGCCTGGTTTCGATCCGAATCCGATATCGGATCGATAAAAAACGTGTCACCCCACTTTTTATTATGATTTGGAAATTTTTTGTGGTTTCTAATAGTTCCGTTACCATTTTACCATTTTTTCATATGTTTTGTATGGCGGTAACGGAATGGAAGGTTTGAAAAAATGTATGGAAATCTTGGGACATTTTTTTCTCCTATCAGGATCGAAAGACCTCGCGATTCTGAGTATTAATCGCGTAAAAAATACCCATGTTACAAAGAAAGTGGGGTGGACAACTTTGAAAAAAAAAAAATGGCCCTATAATACGAAAACCCCATTGTATGGGCTTGTTAAGGTACTAACCAAGTAACCACTAAATCGGCACCCGTTTTTGCAGACCAGTTTAATGGATGCTTTTTGACCACAAATTAATCATTAATGAACCCAGGATTCACCTTACATGGCCTTATCCCTGGGTTAAAGGTCACACGTATACCCAACGGTGACCTTAGTCAAGTCTGACCATATTATATGTATATTAATCACTTAAGCAAGTAAATTAGAGTTTTGTCTATTTTTCGGTTAAGTAGGTGGGCGTGAACTACCACTTGGTACGTTTGGACAGGCATGATTTAGTTAAATATTAGTTAATTGTATAAGTTTGGCGGAGCGGTTGCGATCGCATGTTCGTGAGTTATCTTTTTTGAAAAATGTCGAAGTGTTCGGAAGACACTACAGTGAAGTTTATTGAAGAATATAACTAAACAAAGGCATGCACTAGCGCCATAATCATTCCTTCTGGTTATCCAGTTTTTCACCCACAGTCTCGTGGGTGAGCACCCACCCGTGAAATAGACAGGGAAACGAGAGCTCGTTTCCCTGTCTATTTATTTTCATCCTTCAGTTCGTCTAAAACCTCGCTAAATACGAATTTAATTACTGAATTAATGACTTGAACGCGCTGATTAACTCACGAACATACGATCGCAACCGCTCCGCCAATAAAAATGTATAATGTATGTGTAATGTATTGTATAAGAATACAATTAACTAATATTTAACTAAATCGTGCCTGTCCAAACGTGTCAAGTGGTAGTTCACGCCCACCCACTTAACTGAAAAATAGACAAAATTCTAATTTACCTGCTTAAGTGCACACTAAATATTAACTTGTAACTTATTACTAAATTGATTGTTTACACGCTTTAAGTCGCTTAAAATTAAGTTAAAATTTAGTTAATTACTTGACAACTTAATACGTGTGAACCGGCCTTAGCGCGATACCTCTTCGCCACGGGTACACTACACCTGCCAGAGTTGTGGTCGTGTTTGCCGCTTCCGTATTGGCTTACACAGCCACGAAAAACGTTGTTGCCCTACCTGACACTGCTTGAATAGTCTGTTAGAGGCTTGAAGGCCGATGACATTAATTAATATATTTTCACAATATGGTTCGCAGTTGGTATGATGATGGGAAGTATTTTAAGTTTAATTATCGCCCAGTAACTATCTACGCAAAAAAATATAAGACCTGAAACCGCCAAAATATGTTTTACTTCCAAAACGAAAACATAATATTAAGTATAATTTATGTCGCCCGACACGGTCGCGCGTTTGTACCGATGCAGTCGTGATGCAAGCAGCGCGTTTGGATCGCGATGTAAATGCGACTAAAGCGCGATTTTGTCTTATTTGTTCGATTTTTTATTATGTTACTTGTTTTTCTTGTACCTACTTAATTGAAAATCGACGACCGGTCTGGCCTAGCGCGTAGTGACCCTGCCTGCTACGCCGCGGTCCCGGGTTCGAATCCCGGTAAGGGCATTTATTAGTGTGATGAGCACTGATATTTGTTCCTGTCTCATGAACATTTTCTATGTATAAGTATTTGTATTTGTATATATCCTTGTCTGATTACCCACAACACAAACCTTCTTGAACTTACCGTGGGACTCAGTCAATCTGTGTAAGAATGTCCTATAATATTTATTTGTTCAACTGTGTAAATGTGTTTCACTGTTTTTTTATACATATTTACCGTGTGAGTGTCTTGGTGTTTACTGTTATCTCATATTTATGAAATAAACGAAATTAATTATTATTAAAAAACGAAAAAAATATTGAAATTGATAGTAGCGATGAAGTCGCACGTTTCGTAAACTCTAGACTATCTTTGAACCGAATTTCATCTAAATCTGTTCAACATGAAGTGGTATCATAACAGACAGATAGACAAACAAATTTCCACATTTATAATATTAAAATGGATTACTGGTACATTTCCTTTGATGGCGTCGGAGCTTCTGCGAATCGAAGTACGGGAATAAATTTGTTCTTTGCCTAATGGAAAGAGATGCACGCGAGATATCGTGTTTCGGAACGGAACTGCCGTCTTACATTTCTACCAACATTCTTAAAAATTTTACTGAAGTATGCTTCGAGTCTCGTGTTTAGATTAAATTGATAATTACCAGGAAACAAATTAGTAGACTTTTATATATGATATCTTTACTTCATCATTGGCCTTAACGTCTATTGCAGACGGTTTATGGTGTAACATTCGAGAGCCACCTTTTTGGTGACTTAATAGGCCAATACGATACCGACATAGTTTACTGCGGACTGACAAGAGAAGTTTGCGGAAATCGGCGCTGAAACACATTTGGCGTCGCTTCTGTCTTCATCAGCAAGTGCAGCAAACCATGTCTCATCATTAATAGGATACTTGACTGTAGTTAAAATAAAATATTGTATGCCATGCACGAAATAAAGCATCAGATAAAAAAGAAAACATGGGCAGAAGTTATTTTTTAATCCAATTTCTATTCAATAAGTCAAGTAGAAATATATAAAGTAACTGACTTGACCGTGACGTCACTCAATTCGATTTCATACAAATTCCATATTAGCAAGTCGTTCAAATTCGTTTTGACAGTTCTTAAAAAGAAGCTGATTTGACTAGGATGCAAGTAGCCTATATTAAACGGGAAGTTAAGTCGGGCACCTGTGTTTTAATATTGTGGCGACAAAAAAAATAATGAGCCTAAATATCAACACAAATTTCAAGCGACAAAAATATTTTTGAGAAACATTAAACAATACTTTGGCGACTAAAATAATAATTGGCACCTAGTATTGTAAAGCGTAAGATTTTTAATATTTGTAGTCATATGGATGTTAGCACCTAAATAATTATACTTAGCTCATCGTTTAAAGCAAAGGAAAAAGCATTTATTCAAAAGTCATCGGTACATGTAAAACTAACTTAAAAATACTAATTAATATAATACTACTCTATTAAAACTAACATGACTATAAAACTAAATTCTATTCACAAAACTCGTTCCGAGCCCTCTCAGATGCAAAGGTGCCCATCACACTCGATGCGTTCCCACGCTGAATTGCGATAGACAGCCTTTGCATCAGAAAAGACCCGGAACGAGGTAGTTTGAAGTAGTATTTTTCGTTTAAAGTAGTATTTAAATTGCGGAGGCAACTAAAAAAATTAATGGGAAGTATGTTTTTTTAAAAACACATATAAAATCATTTTTTTTATGAAAACGGGTTGATGGTAGCTACGTACCGATGGTCTCATCGGAAGATCAGCGCTGGAAGTCACCAGCAACACGCTGAGGTGAGGCCATTTTGTGGCACTTCATTAATTTCTGTCTTGTTGTTATTATGTGTATTTTGTCTTGCCTGTGTTCACGAATATATCTTTATTCTATTCTATTCAAATATCGCATTTGCGACCCGTAAACCACGAGTAGTATTTAAATATCTCTATAAGGGAACGCGTACCATATCATTTTATAATAAGTACACAGCAAAAAGGAGTGTATAACCTTCTAATGGGTCGGTAACGCGCATATGATACCCCTTGAGTTGCAGGCGTCCATAGGTTACGGTGACCACTTTCCATCAGGCCGATCGTACGCTTGTTTACCACCGACATGGTTTATAAAAAAAATACCGTGATAATCGTATAGTATAATATTAGAGGTAGAAGAGCAGAATTATTTTCTGCTAGCAGAAAAGTGGGTTAGGGTTAGATTATTTTTTTAGTAGAATATAAGTCCTACCAAATTTGCTATGGCATAATTCTTAGGTACTTTGTATGAACAAAACAACGATAGCAAAAAGAAAATGAAATACAGTCCCAGAGGCACCGTTAGGTACGACGACGAGCGAAGCGAGGTCATTATCAAAACAGAAATAGGAAGAAGATGGACAACTTTTTACTGCCTAAATATTATGCAAACAAAAATCTACGGAAATACTCTTAATTTAGAAGATTATTTTGCTCATTAACATTATGCCAGCATAAGATTCGATATTATAAAATCTGCGGAACGATTTATGAAAAGGCATATTAAGTAAGGTTTTCTTGCCAAAAAAATGAATCTTTCAGAGTGATGTTAAGACTGCGTAAGACCGGCCTTAGATTCGATAGAGTAAACGTCATGAAAAGTTAAATTCATTGTATAGAGTCGAAGTTGCCAGCACTCCCAAACACCTTATTTCTTACCCATAAGTATAATATTTTGTCGACCATTATATTTTATAAGAATTCTTTTTTTTTATTAAAATTACAGCTCAGGTGATGAGTGCCGATGTATAAATTTTAAATGTACTTTTTATGTTAATTTGCTATATAAATATTTTAAAAGAACTGTATATTTTATATTAATAGATAGCCGTTTTCCGATTAAACTGTATCTCTTAAATTGTTTCCAATATAATAATTCAGTTGCCAAATAAATAGTTGGTACTCGCGTCTGAATAAACCGTAGCCGTAATGACATTAAAATGCTACCTCATATTGAAATAATTTGAGGCCCCATTTTAGTCGCCAAACTATTATTTTTGATACCCATTTCTATGGTTATTTAGTCGCCCGGTTAAATACGTGCCTTCCCTTCTGTCTCATTTATTGATAATGTCTAAAGATTTCAAGTGGCATCTACTGGTACACTGTCGAGCACTGGCACTTATACCTTCGAATGTCTTTATTGACCGTTATACAATACTATTCATTGCCTTTTTAACTAAAGCAAATAACTGCAGTCTTTAAATATTAAATTAACCCGACTGCAAAACCATTTACAGCAAACTATTGCAAATCGGATCAGTAGGGTGGCCATTGTAATCTTAAAACTGAAGCTTATCTCTTGTAAGTAATACACACGGCACCAGGAGGGTGATTTTTGAATGTCACATACGGAATTTTGTCACTAAAATACCGGTTGAAAACGGTGACTTGCTTATTATTTTCAGTGACAATTTTCTGAATTCGAACGCGTGAGACTCAAAAATCGGCCCGCAGGTCGGTAACTGCAGGCAAATACGAAGTGCCAAGAGTAACGCCGTGTCTTGCGTGGGCGACGGTCGCGCGACCGTCGCCGTCGCGTCTCATACTTCCATATCGATATGGTTTGATTTCGTATGCGTCGCATCGCCGTCGCGCGACCATCGCGCGACCGTCGCCCACGCAAGCCACGGCGTTACTAACTACTATGGAGATAGGTGTTTGGCGAAACGTCTACCCTACATATTAAACTGTTTGCCTGCGGATATCAGGACGGAAGCCAATAGAGCTAAATTCAAAAGAAGTCTGTTTAAGTTTTTAATTAACAATATCTAAATGTTATTTTAGTTTTCTTAGCGAAGAGATCCTGATCCCACAGTCAAACTGTGAAAACCGTTTTTAACCGACTTCAAAAAAGGAGGAGGTTCTCAATTCGACTGAATGTATTTTTTTTTATTTTTTTTTTGTATGTATGTTACTCGATATCTCCGAGGATCGTGGACCGATTTTCAAATTTTTTTTTTGATCGAACGGGTATAACCCCGAGATGGTCCCATTGGCACCAAGTCGGGGTCTGATGATGGGATCTTGGAGAAATCGAGGGAACTCTTCAAATGTTATAGGCACATGTAATGTTCTTAGTGTATTTTTCAAAGGTACACCAGTATTTACGCCTGATGGTAATAATTTTATGTGGCTGAGCTGATGATGGAAGGTCAACTCCTCAACGGTTAGGAGTTAAAGGATAATTATTTCACTACTGGACATATATTCGGACTGATACATATAATATCACTAGGAACCACTAAAAATCAACAAATAAATTAACTTTTTAACAAAAAATAAAACCGCCTTCAAAAAAAGCGTGTTACAAAACACGGAGAAACTAAAAAGCCAAAAATAATAAACCTTCGAATTCAGATTTCTTATCGGATTGCAATAATCTAAACATCCAAATTATAAACAAATCAATTATTTTTGGAGTCGGGGCCAGCCTGCGTATGGTTGGGTGGGGCAAACAGGAAATAGCAAGGCGACGAACAGGTCTGGTACCGACTACAAAAATAATTGATTTGTTTATAATTTGGATGTTTAGATTATTGCAATCCGATAAGAAATCTGAATTCGAAGGGTTATGTGGGACTTATGTTTTTGTTATAAATGTACCTCTTGTGTTAATAAATAAATAATAACAGATACTAAAAAATGACATTTCGATGACGATTGTAGCAGCATTTTTATGTGCATCTATTATGTGATACTAAGTGCGAAGCGCCGCAGGTCACCGTCGCCTATGGACGTAAAATATTTTAAATCTTACTTTGATAACTCTGAATACAAACTACAGGCCTTTAAAAACAATCGAACAAAATTTCGAACCTTGCCTAATTTGATTGAACTTTAATTTAAATCAATATACGAATACTTACCTACTTTTATTTATTACTAGTTTTATGCCCGCGGCTTCGCTCGCGTTAGAAAGAGACAAAACCCATATAACCATAATCGGTCGCCGTTCCTACGCAAATCCTCCTATTTTGTGTACACACAGATCTTCGGGTCTCAATGCTTAGTCGCAGTACGGTCGACGTTTAGTCGCGGCGACCCAAATGGGGACGATTGGTAACAGGCACAAATGGTCACAGAAGTGACAGAAGTGTGCACTACGCGTGCACACATTGTTACCGTTTGGCGACTCATTCGTTCATTTCATTCTTTTCAAATGGCGACTGTCAGAGACGTCAAAGTAAAAAAGAAATAAAATCATTTGACATTAAAATGTAATGGCGTAAGAATTTGTTAAAGATAAATATTGTTTGCATTTGTAATATAATGTGGGCTAATTACCATGGCCAATTAAATTGCTCGAGTGATTTCATAAAATAAGTCTAAATTTATCAACGCGCCATCAATTTACCTCAGTTTAACCAGTAATAATATTATTGACTACTCGGTGTTTGCGTGTTATGTATATTGATTGGTGAAGTTTTAGTGCTCCGGTGCATATACTATACTGAAATAATAAAAATAATGCCTAGAAAACCAATAAAGTTGTTAAAATATTGATTAAAGCTAGGAACATACTACGCGGACGTCCGTCGTAAAACGACCGCGACCGCGACCTATCAGTGTGCACGGAACAAAACATCCAGAGAGCCAGATTTCGATCGGACGTCCGTGCGCTCAAGGCCACGTCCGCGTCCGTCGACCGATAGTTTGCACGGCTACGTGTATTTCCATTGTCCAGATTCCCGTCCGCGTAGTGTGTTCCTAGCTTAAGACGGTAATATTCCATGTAAAAAACAGTCGCCAAACGGTCACCAAACGGTCGTCAAACGGTCGCAAAATGGTCGCAGCGTACACGCGTGACCGAAAGCAGTGAATATTTATTGGATTTTCAAAATGGCTAATGTATTCATTTTTTCCAGGTATCCTCAAACTTTATAAACAATTAAATATGGCGTCGTACTCAGTTGTCCTCACTAAAGAAGATTAAAAAAAAATTGTAACGTGCGTACCGAGCTGCTGGGTAGTAAAGGATCGGGGATCATATTATTATGGTCTTCTATAGAGCAACTAGTATTTTGCGGCATTTCACAATTGACACTTGACTTGTTGAAGTAGTCGTCATTAATATTACTATCAACATTAATTTCGGCGATCTGTACTTCTTTTGTCAAGATTTTTGTATAGATAAGTGTTCACAAATTTGTAATGTTAAAGAGACATAAATAAAACGTTAAAGTAGAGTAAATAATGTGTTTTTTTTTGTAACCCAAACAAAATACTTGTAGATACGAGTGCGGAAAAGAGGAAAATCGATACAAGTAGCGATAAATTAATACACGAACGAAGGGAGTGTTTTAAATCGACACGAGTTGTGAATGTCCTTTTCGCACGTGTATCGTACGACGATTTTCAGTACCTAAATCTAAGCTAAGAGTTTCGACCAGACAAGAAATGAATCATTGCTTGATTTGCTCGCACTACTGCGTTAAAAAAAGCAGCATCTGTACTGAAAAAAACTATCATTGCGCAACAGAAATTCTATTAATATCACAGTAAATACTCTATTTCATTTGATTCCTACTTTTATTGTGTAAAGCAACACTACACTTCATTTTTATCAATAAGAATTAAAAATTATATATTTAATACATTAAGTAACTATAAAGTGCTTATCTATTTGTATAATCATTCTGCACTTTTCTTAACTTTCCCACATTTCTATAAAATGTCGAAGAGTGCTTAAATGGTCGTCGTTGTATATTATTATTTAATTCGCTCCTATTTAAATGATTCAAAGCAACCAGTCCACAACTTCACAAGACAGTTTGAGAAACCTTCGTATTTCAGATTGTCATTTGCGGATACAGTGGTTTAGGAGCAGTTCGGTAATCAGACCTACACATGTGTGTACAAATTCTGTCAATGTCACTGTCAGAAACCGTTCTGACAGTGACAATGACAGCCACAAATTCGTCCACATGTTGTTACCGTTATGTGGGCAAACGTCGACTAATAAAGTGTCGTTAAAAGTCATTCTGACAGTGACATTGACAGCCACAAATTCGTACACATTTTGTTACCGTAACGAGTGCACACGACGACTACATTTTGTTATTGTATCAATACGGTCGCATTGTTTGCACGACGTTACCACGCGTTATGTCACATTTGACAGTTAGTTACTGATTTGAAGATTTTGCGACTGAAATGGTTGTATGGGAAAGTAGTCTATTGTCACTCTCCATCCCGTCAACTATCTCCACTTAAAAAATCACGTCAATTCATCGCTCCGTTTTGCCGTGAAAGACGAACAAACAAACAGACACACACACTTTCCCATTTATAATATTAGTATGGATTAAACAAATCATTATTCAATAACAAGCAGCGCTAAAGTATTTATTTTGGTTAAGTTAGAAATACTGTTTTTCTTAAATTTTTAGACACATCAATAATCGGTACTCACAATTTAGTGACCAAACGTCAGTTCTCAAATTCAGTAACTGCATTTCTCAACTGTCATTACCGTCGTGGTCACACTATTTCGCTCGTTCACTACTTGCCTTCCCATAAAACTTTAAACTCTATTTCAAAGGCTATAAAGTCCAATTTAGAAGCTTTCACCGCATGCAGGTATAATGTTACTTTAGCAAACTCCTATCATTAAATAGTTTTGCTGCAAAAGCGACCGTTTTAGAACAGTGTATATTCGAAAATCGAAAGTCTTATAGAAAAGGTAAGAGTTCTGGAGCGTTGTAGCAGGAGTTGCTGAGCGGTGTAGCCGGATTATCCTGTAAAAGCGTCCATGACTAATGACGGATTTAATACGCGGACGCGGAAGCAGAGCTCCGATGTGAGTAATCAGGTGTGTTGCACACAATTTCAGGTATTCCTCCTCATATTAGTGGGGATGTTTATGGCTTTGGTTCTTCGTAGCTGAAAATCGGTATCTCGAAAATGAAGATACTTGAAAATGAGGTTGGACTTTAAACTGAGATGTTAGGGTAGTTAGGTTTTTCATTATTAATGAATAATAGCTTTTCATTAGCGTAGCCTGTCATCGTTTGTGAAAGTCGAAATTTTGGCAATATGCACTTTTTCCTTCCATGAGTGTTGTAGGTAGTAGGTAATCGACTGTTGGATGTGAGTTCAATTGAGATGATGGCGATAGGATAGACAAGCTAACTGTCAACCCTTCTTAATTGAGCATTTTCATGTGCCCGCATGAGATGTACAGGCATGAGTTTATGTATGTATACAAATTCAAAATTGCAGGTAAATTCGCCGGTTCGTATCATCGGTTGAGCGCATAGTGATTAATATTCCCGTTTGAAATCCCTAAATATGCAGTAAACTGCACTGCAATCAGGTAATTCACATAGTCGGTACATTTCCAGTTTAAGTTCTAAATTAGTTCTTTTTTTCACAGTGTTTGAAGATTTTGTACTAGATGTATGCACCTTGTTTATGGGACGACGCTCTCCGTCTATGACATACATACATACATATCCCGAGAACCAAGCTATCAGAAAAGAATTAAATCATTCTGGAATAAAATAAATATTGTGAGACACCTTACACATATCAAACTAGCCCCAAACTAAGCAAAGCTTGTACTATGGGTGCTAGGCAACGGTATAATTATATGTACTTTAATAGTAGAATAATATTTTGGTTAATCACCTCTCAGCTACGATTAATTTCTGATCAGCATTGAATTACAGACTTTAATAGTAATAAAAGTGTCCAATGGTGATAAATCGGGCACATTTCCAGCTTAGCCGTAAGTTACTATCCCGGTGAGATTCCCACACCATTTTCTTGAAATCTTTTAGTTCAATATTCGTTACTTCGATTTCAACTAACTAATTTCGTCTGAACAATAGTACCGCTACGCAACATACCTACTCCACTCCTTGGACACTGGCGATCAAATAAATGAAAGAGGCGCGTTCCTAGCACACATTCTAAACTCGTGTAGGTGAACGCGTACCATGCTTGTATGAGTGAGATATGACAGGTCGACTGTTCGCGTTTTTGACAGGCGGTAACTGTGAGGTAACCGAGAGCGGGTGGGCGGCACTTTCAGCGGGGAGCGGGAGTGGCTATACTGTACGATAGTACTATTTATAGTCTTTATTAATACTGTGCGTACTCGGCAAGTATTAGAAGTAAGTAGTATGTGAAAATCAGTTTTTTTGCCATAAATAGATCTTTACATTTAGATATTTTATACATTTTGCGTCGCCGTCGACCTTTGGCAGCATTCTCATCTTAGATAGAATCTTAGTCACATGTCCGCAAGTACTTTATTACTTAACGTATACATAAACAACAAGTTAATGTTATAAATAGCCATTAAATATTCAGCTAATGGCCTGAGAAGCAGCACCATTACTAAGACAAAGCTGTACTTATTTTACCTGTAAAATATACGTAATATTTCACCCTGGATAGGCAAATTTACTGAATCACTTAAAAAACCGCAGGAAGTGCGATTATCTGCCTTATGGGGGAAGGAATAGGAGGGGTAATGTTAATTACTCGGGTTTTTGACAGTATGTTATTGCGGACCGAGGAGAGGAGCCTATTCAACTAAATTTGATATATATATATATATATTTAGGGTTCCGTAGTCAATTAGGAACCCTTATAGTTTCGCCATGTCTGTCTGTCTGTCTGTCCGTCCGTCCGTCCGTCCGTCCGCGGATAATCTCAGTAACCGTTAGCACTAGAAAGCTGAAATTTGGTATCAATATGTATATCAATCACGCCAACAAAGTGCAAAAATAAGAAATGGAAAAAAATGTTTTATTAGGGTACCCCCCCCCCCCTACATGTAAAGTGGGGGCTGATATTTTTTTTCATTCCAACCCCAACGTGTGATATATTGTTGGATAGGTATTAAAAAATGAATAAGGGTTTGCTAAGATCGTTTTTTGATAATATTAATATTTTCGGAAATAATCGCTCCTGAAGGAAAAAAAAGTGCCCCCCCCCCTCTAACTTTTTATTTATTTTATTGAAACAAACAGCATACATAATTTCTTATAGTTTACAATGATATGTTAACACATTAACATAACTTTTGAACCATATGTTTAAAAAATATGAAAAAAATCAAAAAAGTAGAACTTTATAAATACTTTCTAGGAAAATTGTTTTGAACTTGATAGGTTCAGTAGTTTTTGAGAAAAATACGGAAAACTACGGAACCCTACACTGAGCGTGGCCCGACACGCTCTTGGCCGGTTTTTTTAAACGTAAAAGTATTTTTGTGATAAAGGTGACTAAAGCTAAAGTCCCAAATTAGACGATTCCAAACCGGCACTTTAACGCAAAATCCTATCATGTCATGAGTAGGTAGATCCACATAACTGTAGATCGAATGTTATCTTATCTTATCTTAAATCTGCGGGGGCCCTTCCGGATACACTTCGACCCATCGGGATCTTTTGTGCAATTACCCCCTACGATCCTAAGATCCTTCAGCTATTCAGGAGCTTCTCGACCATCTCCACGTATCGGATGATGAGGCTCATGGGTAGCTCTCTGAAGTCCTTTAGATCGAATGTTACGGTTAAGAACATGTATAAAGGTCGCTTTTCAGCGACAAGACCCGCCTCTTGATGTTTTACCTCTTATAAGTTGTTGTGCTGCCGCTAGGCTTGGGACTGGGCAGGACACGTTTGCCGGGTGCCGGATGCCCTATCGTCCAAGACAGCCACTCCTTGGGTACCACAATAGTAAGGCGTAGCGGTAGACCTCGCCAGAGATGACGTGATGAGCTTGACGCCTACGAGAGGAGCTGGTGGGAGACTTCAGGGGACAGGGATACGTGGAGGAATTCGAGAGAGGCCTTTGCCTAGCAGTGGGATAATTATGGGCTCTTAATAAAATCATATACAGGTATAATATAAAGTTTCCTGTTGTCAGGTGTGCAATAGTGTTTTCACCACACCAACTGATAAAGGCTTACTTTGCTATTCGAAAACAGGTAGCAAAATTGCATTTTATCCACAAGAGTGGAAAGTAATTTCATACGTTTAACTTGATATCTTGAGCTGGCTGGTAGAAATTACCTATAAATGATGATTTTGGATTATAAATATTGAACAAATTGAATAGAATAGAATAGAATAGAAATCATTTATTCGTGACAAGTGAAAACAGAAATTATTTACACAACACAAAAATATAGGTACATACATAATAATTGCCACGAAATGGTCCCGACTCAGCATGGATAGATTTGATTTAGTTTAATGTTTTATAGTCAGTATTTTGTTCGTGTTGGTGTGGTGAAAAATTTTGTATTTCACTCGGCGGCAAAGTTTGTTTAACCTTCGTGCCTTGAAACCCTCGCAACGCTCAAGATTCCACTTTTTGCTCGTTTAATCTTTCGTTTGCTCGGGTTTCAATATTGGCAACAAATAACTATTGTTTGTTTCTATTGTGCTGTATTTATATAATGTATGTACAGTGAAAGGTCGGCCCTTTCTACGTCGTTCAAGAGCTGAGATTGCGCGAATCTTTCGGGGTGAATTAATGATGGCGCGTGTGTGGATGAAACTGTCTCGCGTTGAACGCGTTACTTCATCACGCTAATCACTGCGGGTAATGGGGTAGCATTTGAAAGGTTTTCAACATAGTTACTGCCAGCCATGCATTATATACGTGTATACTTACAATACGTCTGGTCAACTCTATTGTCACGCCTGCAAAAGAGTCTTTAAGACCAAGTTCGGCCTGGCCAGCCACATAAGAGCCCATAACAGGCAAATTAATTCATAATCTGCTGAGGTCGCCGTCATCGAAACCGATGAGGAGGACTATATGCATTATGTGGCTTATCGTCATAAAATAAGAGTTTTAAGTAAGTGAGTAAATATTATTTATTTAAATAAGGCACCACAAAGATAACAGAACATTACAAATAGCAGAATTACAATTAATTTTTAAATCTCTATTAGACTCTTCTTTCATGTTAATGCGACCATTAACGATAGCGTTTAAACTTTTTTCTTTTTAGGGTTTCGTACCTCAAAAAAGAAAAATGGAACCCTTATAGGATCCCTCGTGCGTCTGTCTGTCCGTCTGTCACAACCAATTTCCTCCAAAACTACTGAACCGATGTCAACCTATGACCCAAAGACGGACATGTAATTTAATTAAGAAAATTTTACTGTAGGGGCCGCTTTTGGGGGGTAAAAGTGAAAATTTTAAATCAAAGTTTTTTTAACAATATTGTGTTACATATCAAATGAAAAAGCTTTTTATACGTATTTCAAAAATATTTTTAATAAATAATTTTCAAGTAATTTAAGAAAATCGGCAAAAAATGACCATTCCCCCCTTATCTCCGAAACTACTAAGCGTAAAATTTTCAAAAAAAATACACGAGATAGCCTTCAATCTATAGATTACAGGAAAACTTGTTACAAATCTACAGTCAAGTGTAAGTCCGACTTAAAAGAAAAAAACTCAAAATACGAATTTCACTCACTGCCGTTGCAAGGAGTTACCAAATCTCTTAAAATTGTGCGAGCGCGTTTTAATATTACATACTTACACGAGTAAATTCAGTTCTGTTTCGTTTTTTTTAGAAATTGTTCAAAATATCGATTATTCGCAAAAATGACTAAAGTGCCTTCAAAAAAAGGAGGCGATTAAACCCTTCTTGTGGTGTACGGAACCCTTGCAACGCGAGTACAACTCGCACTTGGCCGGTTTTTTATTATAAATGAGCTTACTCTTGGCCACAGAGTAGCCAAAGGCAAAGACGTGACCTACGATGGAGTGAGCTCGCCCAGGAGATGCCTGTTCTCTCTTGATTTGAAGGTTACCGGGTTATAATTATGAATTCTCGGAGAATGGTTTTCATCTTGACTCCCTCAGATTTAATCTAGTGTTCCTACATGTTAGAGTTACTTTTATTTTCAGCACTGTAGTGTTATGTTCCTGCCAGTTAGTAAGGCTGCCAGAGGTCAACGAGGATGCGGTGTGCTGGTGACGGAAGGACCTACGGAACCAATTTGTTCCGTCTATTGTCCGTTGAGTCGTCAGCAAGCTGAACCCTCCTTGGAACTTGTACACTCCTTTTTGCTGTGTACTTAACACGGCAAAAGGGAGTGTACAAGTTTCTAATGGGTTGGCAACGCGCGACACTCCTTGAGTTGCAGGCGTCCATAGGTTACGGTGACCGCTTTCCATCAGGCGGACCGTAGCTTGTTTGCCACCGACGTAGTATAAAAAGACCGGCCAAGTGCGAGTCGGACTCGCCCACCGAGGGTTCCGTATTCGATACATGGTAACAACATAGAGTTTATTGAATAGTATCACATAGTATGTATAGGTATAGAGTTATCACTGTTATCAGTCAAGATTTTCGAATGCAATGCCATCTATTATTAAGTTACGACAACTTTTCATGTGACTATGTGTACCATATTTCAAGTAAATCGGTCCAGTAGTTTCCGAGAAAATTGGCAGTGACAGACGGACAGACAGACGCACGAGTGATCCTATAAGGGTTCCGTTTTTCCTCTTTGAGATTCGGAACGGGAACCCTAAAAAAAGCTCGTACGAGTATGTTAATATGCCCCAACTTGACAAGATTACCCTTTTACTTGTATAACCCCGTGTATTTAATTAAACAATTAACGGCTTACTAATTAAGCTACCTTTGACGTGTGAATGACCTGGCTTGGATTAATTTAATTAATGCGTTTAATCAGTGTTATGAAATGCGAAGAGGCACGAGACAAAATTGATTAATTTTTAGATGATTTTATCACATAAAAAAAAAATTACTTTAGTACCTACTCGTACATACAATTACATAATATGGCGACTATGGCGTTTAACGCGATTGTGTTTGCATTACTTTGAGGGCCAAATTATTTTGTAGATGGAATAAATTTTAATTTCTATGCCAAGTAAAAGTTATGTCTTATGAACTAACCTTCGATGAAAAATTCGCCAATATTAGTATATATATTGTAATATACATACATACATACAATCACGTCTGTATCCCATGTAGGGGTAGGCAGAGCACATGAAACTACTCAAGTTTCAGTGCCACTCTTGACAAATAAGGGATTGAAATTATAAATTAATAATTATATATTGACGACCGGTCTGGCTCAGTCGGTAGTGACCCTGTCTGCTAAGCCGCGGTCCTGGGTTCGAATCCCGGTAAGGGCATTTATTTGTGTGATGAGCACAGATATTTGTTCCTGAGTCATAGATGTTTTCTATGTATATAAGTATGTATTTATCTATTTAAGTATGTATATCGTCGCTTAGCACCCATAGTACAAGCTTTGCTTAGTTTGGGGCTAAGTTGATCTGTGTAAGGTGTCCCCAATATTTATTTATTATTATTTATTTTATATAAATATTATAGGATATTCTTACACAGATTGACTGAGGCCCACGGTAAGCTCAAGAAGGCTTGTGTTGTGGGTACTCAGACAACGATATATATAATATATAAATACTTATATATATAGAAAACATCCATGATTCAGGAACAAATATCTGTGCTCATCACACAAATAAATGCCCTTACCGGGATTCGAACCCGGGACCGCGGCGTAGGAGGCAGGGTCACTACCGACTGCGCCAGACCGGTCGTCGAAAGAAAACAAAACTGTGATATTGCAGTGACAGGTTGCCAGTCTCTCGCCTACGCCACAATTTAACCCATATCCCACAGTCGCCTTCTATGACACCTACGGGAAGAAAGGGGTGGTGAAATTCTTAACCCGCCACCACACGTGTCATTGTAATATACATCACACTTATAATGCCTCTGAATTTTGCGTCTAGGCTAGGGTGAAAATCGCGGTAAGAAAGGTATCCTGATATATTATATAGCCACACAGCCTTAGATCCAGACTTTTCACAAAAGGCCTTGTGACGCTTTTTATTCGCACGAGCCTGTGCCTACGAGTGATTCTATACACTTTTATAGATATGTAACAGTAAAGGGAGGAGAAAAAGCGTGGATATTTCATTTTTGACGATAGGGTGCTTCAAAAATGTTTTGGAACCCCTGGTTTAGAGCTTTAAAACATGCCTAGTACCCTACTTGATGATTTTTTACCACTCCTTGGATGTCGCAGAAATCAAATTTGGTGTTCGATTTTTTCAACCCCTTATTTGCTAAATGTTACTGAAAAGCACACGAGCAGGGGACTGATTTTTCTCTGACTCCTCTGACTCGTATGCTTAGTACCTAGGAGATCTGCTCTTTGTTTCAAGTTTAACATGTATTTATTATATAACTGATATATGTTCACGCGCGACGGCGATGCGACGCGACGCGACGAAATCATACCTTAGACACAGTATAATAAAGAGTACTGTTGTACAGTATGGTCACTCCCGCTCCCTGCTGAAAGTGCCGCCCACCCCCTCTCGGTTAGCTCACAGTTACCGCCTGTCAAATTGCGAACAGTCGACCTGTCATATTTCACTCATACAATCATAGTACGCGTTCACCTACACGAGCTTAGACTGTGTGCTAGGAATGCGTCTCTTTCATATATTTGATCGCCAGTGTCCGAGGAGTGCCTTAGATATCTATGAATGTGTCTTAGGTGGGCGACTTCGATGATAGGGTTGCCTATGATAAAATGCGATGCGATTCAGCATCACAAGCCTTATTGTATTTGATATGGCGCGACGTAAAGTAACAGTCGCGTGCGTTTCGTGAGAACGCGCGCCATCCTCGCGGCCGCCAGCATGTACTTGTAGCGCGGCGATACGGCCGCCCCTGGTAATGGCGGCAGTCGCACGATCCTCTGGCCACGGCGTTAGAAACTTGCAACTTAAATAATAACACTAAAATGTGGCACCCAAGCGAGTCTGCAGAATCACCCGCAATATCACCCGTCTCTTAAATATGAAGATGTTACGGCAGACGTACTTTTTTACCTCCGATAAAATCTAACGCTTTACAACGTCGTTTGCGGAAAAGAGACCATGAATATTAAGTACACTTTTATTTAACAGTCTTTTTGTTATGTCGTAACTTTGGAAGTTTTTTGTTTGCTGGTTAAATTGGTGTAAAAGGTTTATGACATTTGAATTGTCATATTGAAATAACTGTGGAAAAGTTAGAAGTCTGAAGTTTTATGGCCGTTTGAACGGCCTTATCTTTAGGCAGGTGACAAAACTTTTGAGAGACACACAAGCACACCTATTTTTATTATTATTGTTTGTCCTTTCCAGTTTCCAGTACTCGAGACCATGGGGTCCCGGACATTTGGGAGGCATGTGTGGGGCCGAAGCCAACAGCACAGAGGCCCTTTCAGACAATTTACTCTAAATGTAATGTGACACTTATTATTATTATTTGTATGTCTGTTACAAATTCTCGGGACCATGGGGTCCCTGGCATTTTGAAGGCGTGCGTGGAGCCAAAGCCAACACGTAGAGGCTCCTTGTAAGTAAACAACTCTAAAGGTTATTATTAAGAGCCCATATTGTCCCACTGTTGGACAAAGGCCTCCCTCAAGTTAAAATAGTAGTGATCCTCTAAAAAAATACAAATTCAATTATTTTCCATGAGGATAAATTAATTTATTCTAAAAATAAACATGAAAATCATCCATACTACGTAATTTTATAAATGGGAAAGTGTGTGTGTCTGTTTATTTGTCCATCTGTTACAGCAAAACGGAGCGACGAATTGTCATGATTTTTGTAGTGGAGATAGTTGAAGGGATGGAGAGTGGCATAGGCTACTTTTTGTCTCTTTCTAACCCCCCACTTCATTAGAAGGGGGAAGGGGGGGGGTGGAAGTTTGTATGAAGCATTCTGTAATTTTCGCATTTAACTCTTACAAAGCTGCGGGCAAAAGCTAGTGGTCAATAATTGTAGAGATTGCCAGTCTTTTCTTTTCACTCATCCCAGTTTATCTCGCCTCGGAGTAATTTACTATCGTAATACATTTCACGATAAATAAGAGAATGTGAACCATTGTGATGCAAATTGTAATTATCTTACTGCTTGGATAATTCAGATTCGAAATGAAATAATTTAAATTGAAAATTGTTGGTTTTAAAATTGAATGTCCAGGTGCTACTTTCATGCTTTGAGTCAAATTAATATTTTATTGCTTCTGATTAATTTATTATGAATGAAATCTTTTAAATCTGAGCGAGTATGATGTTGTGTCTACGTATATATACGGTAAGGGCATTTATTCCTGTGATGAGCAGAGATATTTGTTCCTGAGTCATGGATGTTTTCTATGTATATAAATATGTATTTATCTATTTAAGTATATATATCGTCACTTAGCACCCATAGTAGGTACAAGCTTTGCTTAGTTTGGGGCTAAGTTGATCTGTGTGAGGTGTCCCAATATTTATTTATTTAATTATTTATATGCAGTTAGGTTTAAGGAAAGATTAAGTTAGTATTTTTTATCAATCATTTATACCTAGTAGTAGTTTTAGGGATGACTATCTATCGCTAGAGAGCTATACTAGTAGGTATCTTTATCAAAACGCGACTTAAAATAAATAAATATTGGGGACACCTTACACAGATCAACTTAGCCATAAACTAAGCAAATCTTCTACCTTGGGTGCTAAAGCGACGATATACATACTTAAATAGATAAATACATACTTATATACAGAGAACACATCCATGACTCAGGAATAAATATCTGTGTCTATACTGTCTATCTCATCACACAAATAAATGCCCTTACCGGGATTCAATAAATTGACACCCACAACACAACTGGCAATTCAACAAAGTTTTAGTTTTGGACTTCGCGCGTTAAAAAGACACAAAATAGCTAAACTTTCCATCAACTATCTCCACTAAAAAAATCACTTCAATTCGTCGCTCCGTTTTGCCGTGAACGGACAAACCAGCACGCACACTTTCCCATTTATAATATTAGCATGGATGTCCAATAAATAGGGTTCATGTTAATCCAGCTATAATACCGAACAATTCAGAGTGGACAGCGAAAAACGCTAAAACAAGGTTTTAAGAACCGCTTGCAAGCGAGCGGTAACAACAATTTGCTGCGCAGCAATCGCTGGCCGCTTATAAAACTCGTTAGCTTGTCTTGTGATAGCGGAGGCGGTGGGACAAAACACAAGCGATTTTCCAGTGGCTTATTTCACAACAGTGACAATTGTTTCTCGACAATGACACTTCGGCGTTCATTGCCTGTTCAACTGTTTGTTGTAGAATATAACTATAAAAGACTGTTTTTATATTACTGTGTTTCCGGCGGGACTTGAACCCGCACCATTAAATAAATAGCAATAAAAAAATGCCTATTTTTTCCATTTTTTCCTTTAATATAAAAATGACGCTTTCTGAATAAAAATTAATTTATAAAAGTAAAATAAATACAATAAAAAAATATTGACGCTGAGTAACAATGTTACTTACACACACAATCAGAAATACTTAGGCGCAAAATTGTGACTGTCAAGTGCCAATGTCACTGTGGTGAAACAGTCCACTGGAAGTAAAGTTGTTGAATATGACCCGAGAAAGCAAAAGATTCCAGAATGAAAAATATACACTACAACAAGTCAATTTAAAATATTTGTTAAAAGAATATGTATTGTTATAGTATTTTATGCAAGAGACGTTTAAAGGAGGTCAAAAAAGACGAGTGGCGTGGGTAACAATTTGAGGCGAAGCCGAAAATTATTAATAAAAACGCCACGAGTATTTTTTTACTCAGTTAAACACCGTTGCATACAATACTTTTCTATAACCATGCACTTAGTTTTTAATAGTTTTCTAGACTACATTTCGTGAAATTCACAATGTTTCCTGTATTTTGCACTGCCAGCGCAGCTGCTCAATGCCATTCCCCGCCGGCTTATAACAATGCGTTGCCATGGTTACAGAGCCAAACAATGCGTTTTCGATTTTTCGCGGAAGCCGGCGGGCGCTGACTTTGGGGAATAGACTTTTATGTAGGGTTTTTAAGATCAAAAAGCACGACCCTGTAAATGACAAATTCGGGAGTTGAATTTTTTTTTCATTCAAATTCATGATTTGTGTCATTGTGCAGAAATCTACATACATAAAAGGCACAGTCCTGAGTGACTGACTTACTAAATCAAGGTAAAGCCGCTGATGCTAAAGAATCCAAATTTGACACGTAGGTTACTTATAAGGTCTACGAACCTGCTAAGGAAGGAATTCTCAAAATTCATCCCCTAAGGGGGTAAAATGGGTGTAAAAATTTCGTATGAGGATCTACCTTTATTTTGAGAATATGAACTTGAAACTGTCATTTTACCTTTATAGTGTAAAGACTATAAAGGTAAAATTACAATGGAAAGAAACTAATTTCAGCGTTTTTGGATGTTTATCCTTTGTGACATAGTATACTTTTTGTCTCTTTCTAACGCGAGCGAAGCCACGGGCAAAAGCTAGTGCGTTTATAAATAAAAGTACCGGGGTAGAAAAAAGGTTTGACGCAAAAAAAACAACCTTCTCATTGTACTTGGACCTGTAGCCCGTTAATGGTTAAACTCGTTAGGCGGCTCAAGATTATCGGCCGATCTAATGTATTTACAACTTATACTTTATAACCACTGATATTGTTTACCTTTTTATCATTTTCCAGCTGAATTTATGTTTACTTGAAAAAGTTTGAGAACTAATCTAATTGTAAATTTATTATTTAAAAACATTCACACTAATCGAATTGCCAAAATAATACAATTATTTTAATATTTGTGTTTTGACACGAAGGAATTAAAAAATCTGTCATGGCTACTTTCGCTAAGTCCTTAAACTTATCACTTATCAGTGACTGTGTGGTAATTTTAAATTCAAATTTCGAAAATCACTAAATTTAACATAGGAACTGCTAATAAAGAAATAGAACGTCGAATACACCCATGTCCTATACTAAAATATTGTATTTTCTAATACTTATAGCGGGATTTGCAAAATTATCTTATAGGATTTCATTGCAAATTCTAGAAATATTTTTAACAAAATAAATGGTTCAGCCCACAGATGTCATATATACCATAGATCAAGCAAACGTATCTACTTAGCGTGTCAAATGAACTCAGTGAAATCCACTGAGTTGTCCGTCTTTAATCGCAGCTTGCAGCTTTCGGGTGTCAATTTTTGTAAGTTGAAGTCAATCAAAACATAAAAAATGCCTCGTTACGTGATATTCAATTGCAACAACACAAAAATTATGAACAATCAAGAGCCTGAGACATATTTAAAATTACAGGCAAGAAACAACTTCAGTACAAAATTTGACACGCTCGGCCCCTATACAAATAGATGAACTTATTTCTTCTATCTAAATTTAGTTCTGTGGTTCAGCCATTTGCAAATACGCATGTCCGTTAAAATTAGAAATAGAATACAAAAAATCTAGGTTTTACGTGACACCAGCGCAGTGTGAATAAAATCTAAACCAATTTTTACGAATCGTGTTTTAACACATCGCGCGCTAAAACAATTAAGCAGAGGAGAGTCGGGCAATCACGTACCTATTAGGAGTGAAAAAAATTGCAGTTAACCAAAATAGTTATTAAAGCGAGACATAAAAAATTGCATCTAAAATAAGTCTTCAACGTATGGCCACCATATAAGATGATTAAAAACACGTGTTTTGTACAGCTCAAGTCTAAACGTTTCCAAGTAAAAGGACCGGTTAAATCATTCATTTATTAACACACCAGATTTTGTATCTTTTTCTGATAAATACCACACTTATTTTACGGAATAGTTTGTGTAATATTTCGTACGTTTTATACAATTTTTCAATAATCCCGTTTTATTTTGTGATATTGTTGTCACTATGAAATCGTGATCTAGGGATTATGAAGATTATTCTGGCAGGTGTTTCAATTTAATACGCTTCAATTGGAAGTGAGCCAACACGTTGAACGAAATCGACGATCTCCTTTCTGAAGACATTACTACTTGTTTTGCTCAAAAATTCTTTGATGCCAAGTGTTTAGCGTTTCGTTAACTCTTAAACTGCAGAATATTTTTTCTATATGTTGTGGGTACTTTGTAACAAATAAAAACGGAAGGATAAAAAATAGTAAATTTAATTTTTAAGAAAAAAAAACCGCCTTCCTTTGGGGTTCTGGTGATAAATACTTTCAAATATTGGATTATGTTATCAATTCGTCTGTATATTTTTTAATGTTTGTTATTCGATATCTCCGTCATTTCTGAACCAATTTTGAAATCCGGATGATTCTGAAGTACTTACAGATGAGAATGATTATCAGAACTCTAACCAGGGGCGGCTCACTCTTCATCAGCAGTTCCACTGCACCAAATGTCACTGTTCCGTACGTAAATGCATGCTGTTCCTTTAAAAACACAAAAATCACCATATGTATGCCTTTCAGATTTGAGGAGTTCCCTCGATTTCTCCAGGATCCATCATCAAAACTGGGTTCTGAGAAAAATGGAACCAATCTGTATGCATATACATTTAATCAAAAAAAATAATTTCAAAATCGGTCCAGTAACGACGGAGATATCGAGGAAACATTAAAAAAACAGTCGAATTGAAAAACCCTTCCTTTGAGATTTGGAAGGCGGTTAAAAATATTTCTTAACACCAAACAATATCGAAGACTTCAAGATAAATTATTGTTTATATAGGTCCCTTAACTAACCATAATCATTAGAATTAAAATATAGATAACACTGCACAAACCCAGATTAAAATTGTTCACTGACCAACGCAAAAAAAAAATGTTTATCATAAATATATTACGTTAGGCTAACGCTACCTTTTTCGTCACCACTTTTACCTACCGTTCATCATGCCCGACTCTCCCCTATGCGTGAAAGCCTTACCCACTGGTTCACTATTTTGATCACAGTCACGCTTTACTGCTTTTTGTGCAATGTTATATTATAGAATGTAATACCTACCTACGTTTGTGAAGTGTATTATGTATGTACATTGTACACATACAATTATATGCGCAGTAGTTTAACTATAGTTAAGTATCTACATGAATAAATAGTTATAACCAACAAACTGTTATACAGTTTGGCGATTATTTGTAACTTTAAACTTTAAGGTTTTTCTTTTTTCAATAAATTAAAAAAAAACTACTGATATTGGTTCAAAGTGGGTTTTATAATTAACCTGAATTGTTCGTAATTTATCTTATAAAATAATGAATTAAAAAAATTTTTTTTTTTTTTATGATCATATGTATTTTGTGTCGTTTTCGACTTGTTTTGTATTTTACGTTTATAGTAAGTACTGAAAAAAACTAAGCTTATGTTTAAGACGATAAAGTGAATTAGTTAGTGTGTAGATCCAATTTGTTAAATACATAAACAATTTATTTATAAAAACATACAAATATTTACAAAAGAAAAGTTTTCTCGTCGCGTCTATACTAATGTACAACAACATTCATATAATAAAACTGGAAAAGAAATTTGGCTTGCATTCGTTGAGGAAGCTGCCTTCCGCATCGAATTGAAGTCAACCGAACGGCAACAAAAAGTCGACAGAGTGTCGACAGCTCGGAAAAAGGCGAAGCGCAGCACTTTTCATTTCAACACGTTTCTAAAGACCATTCTTAGCTACTATGAGTTTCTTAGGTTTTAATATACTTTACTACGCAAAAACGACGGGGTGTTATAAGTTTGACGTGTCTGTCTGTTTGTGTGTTTGTCTGTCGGTTTGTTTGCCTGTTTGTCTGTCTGTATGTTTGTCTGTCTGTGGCATCGTAGCTCCCGAACGGATGAACCGATTTAGATTTTGTTTTTTTTTTAGGGTTCCGTAGTCAACTAGGAACCCTTATAGTTTCGCCATGTCTGTCTGTCTGTCCGTCCGTCCGTCCGTCCGTCCGCGGATAATCTCAGTAACCGTTAGCACTAGAAAGCTGAAATTTGGTACCAATATGTATATCAGTCACGCCAACAAAGTGCAAAAATAAAAAATGGAAAAAAATGTTTTATTAGGGTACCCCCCCTGCATGTAAAGTGGGGGCTGACATTTTTTTTTCATTCCAATCCCAACGTGTGATATATTGTTGGATAGGTATTTAAAAATGAATAAGGGTTTACTAAGACCATTTTTTGATAATATTAATATTTTCGGAAATAATCGCTCCTAAAGGAAAAAAAAGTGCGTCCCCCCCCCTCTAACTTTTGAACCATAAGTTTAAAAAATATGAAAAAAATCACAAATGTAGAACTTTATAAAGACTTTCTAGGAAAATTGTTTTGAACTTGATAGGTTCAGTGGTTTTTGAGAAAAATACGGAAAACTACGGAACCCTACACTGAGCGTGGCCCGACACGCTCTTGACCGGTTTTTTATTTTGTTTGAAAGCTGAGTTAGTCGGGAGTGTTCTTAACCATGTTTCATGAAAATCGGTCCACTATGTCGGGGGTTTTTTCAAAATTTAAATTTTGTGGTTAGGTTATCGTTTCCAAAGTTACCGGTGGCGTTTTATACCTACGGTCTCATTTCTTTTTTTACACATTAACCGGAGCAAAAACAACTTTGTGTCAAAACAAGGAACTCTATTCGGATACAAAAAAGTGACGCTTTTGATTTGAAGAAATGTCATTCAAAGTTGTGTTTTAAAGATTTAAGCATACATAGGGACAGCCAGACACAACGCGGAAACCGTCATTGTTTCATACTATTTGTGATGATTTTTGTTGCATTACCTATTATTTTGTTTAATGTAATGAAATTACAATTTTATTTACCATTTCATACACGACATAATGTATTATGTAAGCGACACCAGGGACTTTCAATCGTCAATTTGTTGATAGAGAAAGAAAAACATGTTTCAGATAACGATGTTTAGAGTTGAATTTCTGTATTATTGCATTCCTATGTAAGTTACTTAATTACAACGCGAGGGGTGCGAAATGTCACAACGACTCAGATAGGTAAGCGAAGAATCGTAGCATTTCGTTATGCTTCTTAAGTATGTAGGTTACTTAATACCGAGTGCCGTTATCGTTATATGAGTTGAGTATAAATTATGTAGAATATTATATAAACTTTTTTTTTTTGATATCTATTGGTTTATTTACACATTACAATGTTGTA